>NC_068357.1:85425568-85483068 GCF_020536995.1 Dreissena polymorpha | reverse complement strand
TTATGGAACTTTTATATACCCCAGGGATGAAAATAAACTGGACAAAAGCCGAGCGTGAGGGTGGTTTTGAAAAAATCGGTTTATTTTTTTTTTAAGCATGGAAAGCTACCTACAAATTTGCATGTAGTTTAGTGAAATGATGCTGATTAGGAAAATAATTAATTAAATTATATTTAGATATGTGCCCATTAGAGGTGCGCAAGCTTAAAAAGGTAGAATTACCGAAATTCCCGTTCTTACACGCTGTAGCATGGATCGGGTATTGAACACGATACACGTGTGTATTAGCACCCTACTGTAGTCCCGGCGGGGTTATCAACTGCACCAATACACCGGTAAGCAACCAGGGGAATATCATATGAAAAAAGAACTATCATGCATGTTTGATTTGTTAAAGTGTGTCACAAAATTTCCCTAACTGCCGATGTCGGCTATAATTTCGGTATAAACATGCAAAGAAATTAACATATATATAATGTTAATGCCGATATGTTATTGGAATTTTGTATGTCAAATGTTCATTATTTGTATTAAAATTAAGACGATTGTATTGAACACGATACACGTGTGTATTAGCACCCTACTGTAGTCCCGGCGGGGTTATCAACTGCACCAATACACCGGTAAGCAACCAGGGGAATATCATATGAAAAAAGAACTATCATGCATGTTTGATGTGTTAAAGTGTGTCACTAAATTTCCCTAACTGCCGATGTCGGCTATAATTTCGGTATAAACATGCACAGAAATTAACATATATATAATGTTATTGCCAGTATGTTATTGGACATTTTGTATGTCAAATGTTCATTATTTGTATTAAAATTAAGACGATGCTTATTTGCCAGAAAGCGTTTATTTCAAATTCAAAACAAGCAATAATCATACATAATACCAAAATATAAAACTAACAAAATGACAACACTCTCGCTTAACGCAACGTTCAGAAGCACGCGCACTTAACAAAATTATTGCAACTAATGCAAGCTGTAATTAATATGTGACTACTTGCTATACAACCAGTATCATGCGAAAATTGATCTTATTTAATTGTGGTTCCCTCTTTGAATTTATGTTGCCTGTCGACTTTTAGAATAATGTGTCAGTAAGAAATGTATTGCTTGCTCTACAACCAGCATCATGCGAAAATGGATCTTATTTAATTGTAAATCCCTCTTTGAACTTAAGTTGTCAGTCGACTTTTAGAATAATGCGTCAGTAATAAATGTTTTTCTTCAGTTGCACATGTTTTTTTAAGAAAATTTAGTGAAAGATGCAAATGTGTCTTATTAATTTTTTTCTGTGTCTTCAATGTATCTTATTTATATGTGACTGCGTGCTTATTTTTTTTTCAAGAAATGAAAGATGCAAATGTGTCTTATTTTAATTTTATCCATGTCTTAAATGTGGCTTATTTATATAAGATAAAATAATATACTGCCAGTGTCATGCAAAAAAGGATCTAATTTCTTAATATCCACATTCACGCTTTGTTCTTTATTAGCACCGTCTTTAATTAGGCTATCTATTTAAAGTACAGATTACTGTGAACTTAATAATTGTGCAACGGTGATGTTGATCCATTATCGTTGTTAATTTAAAATGTAGACAACAAGTTAACAATTAATGAAATCAGTTATTTTGGAAGTAAATCTAATTTTTTCTGTACAGTAGCCAGGTGGATGTGTATTGAGCGGATAAGATAGGGATCACCACAACAAGTTTCTAATACACAGTATAGACTTCCCCTATTATTATTAATTACCTGATTGGAATAAATAAAGTGTTAAAGATCATTTCATGTGAAAAGCAGGATTTCTGACATAATTTCAATCGTTTTGCTTTTATACACAATTTCATGGAACAATGAATATATTGGCGCGATGGAACACAATTTATAAATCAAGCTGACAGTATAGTATCATTTTTTAATTTTGTGTAATTTAATTCGCATCTCTCCCTTAACTCGTTCAATGACACGTGAACTTATATCAATTATAAAACATCACGTGCATCATTAAATTTTTTTTTAATTATGAAAACATATATGTTCTACATGGTTTTGTTTAGTTTTTTTTCTCAACCAGAGAGACATTATAAAACATTGTTATATATAAAGCGCTTTACTTTTCTACATTACATAAAGATATATCGATTTTTTTGTTAAGTGTACGTGCTTGACATATTTATAAAAAGGCAGTGTTTATTTTTGTAATAAAATCGAAAATTGACATTTAATTTGATGCAATCCACATTGTTTAGCGGCCAAGCGAAGTATTCCGCTCTCGGCGGCCGATGGTGTATTGCAATATATACAATGAAAAGCTGGGTTTCTGACATAATTTCAATCGTTTTGTTGACGCGGAAGTGCTTTTTGGTGGCCAAAAATACTATTGTTCCCTTTATTTAAACCTAAATCAGTATTTTTTTACACTTGAAGGTTTGTACAGCGGGGATTTCGGTACCGGCGCGGGTTTATGTGCTTGTTAAGAACTACCGAAATCCCCGCTAAGAGGCAACATATTATCCTGATTTATGCTTTGATTAAACATTGATAACTAAATTGCAAAAGTGTATAGCATATTGTAAATAAGGTAGTACGATATCATTTGTTTCATCAGATTTGTTTGGAAAATACTTTCTGAAGACTTATTATTACTATGTCATGTTATATTTACATATACTTTTGTGTAACCAATGTTTTAAATGTACATTTTACCTTTTTTACATTCGTTTACACATTTTTCACATTAATAAACTATTTAATAATGGAAAAAATATTCTGATAAGAGTGTTTAAATGATTAACACTAATATGATTGTGTACAAATCAACATTAATGCAAAGCCAAAACCCAAACATAATGACATATAGACCCTTTAAGGCGTAATATGGGGGATTGGCGTAAACATGGGTGATTTCGGCTCTGGGCGTACGAATGTAGCAGTACCGAAATCCCCGCTAATTATTTTCCAAAAGAAGTAACCGAATGGGAGATAATACATGTCACTGGTTGCTAATGAAAAAAAACACTATAATAATTTTGTTGACACTTGAAGGTTTGTACAGCAGGATTTCGGTACCGGCGCGCGTTTAAGTTCTAGTGTAGAATTACCGAAATCCCCACTGAGAGGCAACTTAATGCTGTCAAGAGTGCTTAATAATTAAAATTAATATCATTTTTTTGCACCTTAACATTCATGTGAAGTCAAAAACCATTCATACCGATGACCTATTGACCCTTTAAGGCGTAAATATGGGGATTTCGGTACTAGGCGGGCGAATATAGAATTACCGAAATCCCCTTTTCATCATCGCACATAAGTGTAACATAAATTTTAACACAATATATGTAGGGAAACTCATATGATTCGCGTAATGTGAAAATGATTATTATGCTATAATTCGACCACGAAACTTGACGTGACTTAATACCGGACATTATGGAATGGAGCTACGCTTGCCGTATTTGACATAAGACCCATTTTCGCAAATTATCTTATCAATGCTTATATGAATTTGATTGCTATAATCTAATGCGTATTCGACACGGAATTATTGTCAAGGTTTTTCATTTTGTCAATATTTATCATAGCAGGGGACATTGCTGACATCAATATGGATACTGTTTTCATTTTCTGTCGAGAAATGATATGACTTATTATCAAGATTATTTTATAGTACGGTAGCGTTCTCTTCACAAGTGAGATTTATTTGTACTGGTAAATTGCTCTTATACTCACCATTCGGACTCGACGATCGGCTCGAATAAAAATGTTAGTCGCTTAAAAGTACAAATTCATCATATTGAGCACGATTATTATTATTATTATTATTATTATTATTATTATTATTATTATTATTATTATTATTATTATTATTATTATAATTATTATTATATAGCTTTTAGAAACTTATACCTTAAAAAAAATCCCATTGGAAAAAAAAAATCCCATGGGAAAAAAAATCCCATGGGAAAAAAAAATCCCATGGGTAAAAAATCCCATGGGATTTTTTTATTATTTTAAAACACGATATAACGCGTTGAAATCGCGAGAAATGCTCATCATTTGTTAAAAGGTAGTGTTTCTGAAGGTTACATGAATAAATCTCTAAAAATCAGAAAAAAATCCCATGGGATTTTTTTTTCCCATAAAAAAATGGGATTTTTTTTCTATCAAAGTAAATTGAACGAAAATAAGCACAAATGCTTTAACAATGCTTAAAATCGATAACTAAGTACAAACGAACGTGTTTTATGTTTTTGAAAATCCCATGGGATTTTTTCTCCCATAAAAAAAGCTGGAGAAAAATCCCATGGGAGAAACCAAAATTCCCATGGGATAATGAAAAATCCCATGGGAAATTACAAAAATCCCATGGGAACCCCAACTTTGCAAATAAAGTTCATAGTGAAGAAAACGCATTTAACAAGCAAAAATAACCAATTATTAATCACAAGTTAGACTTTTATCTTATACTTTATCACAAATAAGCAAACCTTCAAGAAAAAGGGTACTTAAGTTTGCGAAATTTCGGTTTCGCAAAGTTTTTCCGGTGGCCGTTATAAGCAAAAACAGGGCCAAAATCTGATAAAATAGCGCTGTTTAACTGACTGTACGAAAATCCGTATGTCCGAAAATTTAGAATCATGAAAAAATAAATAGTTTGGCTTAAAATGGAAATGTAAGAAAATTTAGAATGAAAGAGAAAATACGGTGGTTTTATGGTGTTTAAATCGATTAGAAATAGCAACACCCAAAGACATTATCTCAAGTGTGATTTTCAAAAGATTTTATATGAATGTACACACACGGTAAAGTATTGAAATGTACACGCATACTGAACATAAAATCATTAGCATAACGGCTAAGTTGGTTTTTACTAAGATTGCAATAGTGTTTATTTTATTATTATGAATCTTATGAGGATAACTTTGATAGTATGACACAGAATATCTGAAGAAGATATATACATAATCACATATGTTGTTGTTGTTGTGGTGGTGGTTATTGTTTCAATCTCTTTATGAGTATCATACATTCAATGACGAATAGCTATTAATTTGTCATACAAACACCATAATTATTATTGGATTGCGGAGATTAAACAAATCGATTCCATAGTAACTGATAATATTTTGAGCGACAATTTGAAACTAAATCTAGTATTATTTAAATTTGATTATTTTAATTGCAGACTTTTTTTATTAACCCCAATTAATGTGTACGCAACGTTTCTTTTATTAAAAACGCTGAGTACGAAGCATCAAACTATTCTTTAATTAATTGACAGTGATCTTTAATGTATGTCATAATATAAATTGAAATCAATCTTAATTAAAGCTTGAGTGATTGGTTTGTAATAAGTTTTGTAAATGTTGCTGTAGTATTAGTATGCACAATAAATACTAACGCTCTGGCATATTGTGATGGTGATATGATTATATATTACACAAAGGATATGTGATGATGTTCTTGTGATAAAAATGAGGCTATAATTAGTTTTTGAATTAAGCTAGCTAATTTCAAATAAGATACAAACACATCCCAATCCACAAATTATCAGTAACTTATAGTATTGTTTGCCTCTCAGCGCATAATTAATTGAAGGCCTAGTTTATCTGTTAATCCTCGCCCCATGTGGTGTCCCAGTGTGTACACTGATATTAATACACGATGTATTGGTCCACAATTAAATCTCTTATAAAAACATGTCTCTCAGGTGACTGAAAAATGGCTGTGTACATACAACAAATACGGTACTACAACGGAGACTAAGATAACACATGTTACAATTAATTTGTCTTCCTTTCGTTCTTCTTAAACGACAAACACTTCTAAAACAAAACAGCAAAAAGCCGCTACTGCTACTGCTTCGGCTACTCTTACTGCTACTGCTACTGCTACTGCTACTGCTATTGCTACTGCTACTGCTACTGCTACTGCTACTGCTGCCGCTGCCGCTGCCACTGCCACTGCCACTGCCGCTACCACTGCCGCTGCCACTGCCGCTGCCAGTGCTGCTGCTGCTACTGCTACTGATAGTGCTACTGCTACTGCCACAGCTACTGCAAGTGCCACTGCCGCTGCCACGGCCGCTGCTGCTACTGCTACTGATAGTGCTACTGCTGCTGCTGCTGCTGCTTCTGCTGCTGTTGCTACTGCTACTGCTACTGCTACTGCTACTGCAACTGCTACGGCTACTGCTACTGCTACTGCTACTGCTACTGCTACTGCTACTGCTACTTCTACTTCTACTGCTACTGCTACTGCTACTGCTGCTGATACTGCTACTGCTACTAATTATAATAATTCTCCTTCTACTTCTCTTTGTACTATTGCTAGCGATGCTTCATAATTTATTTGTAAATGTATCATTTTGTTAAAACAGGAAAGAACTGTTATATATATTTTCTTAAAGGTGTAAAGAATTTAAACTTTTCTGCGATTACTGTTTTATTTAACTGGATTAGTATAGGCCACATAACAGACGCTATTGTACTAATTTGTACTAAACAACATTTTGTCATAATCAACAGTTTTAACATGCCGCATTTTTCTTGGAAGTTAACCTTTGATTGGACTTATGTATAAAACATTAACTAGGTAATTGTTGACAGTTTGTCCTGTCACAATTATATATTAGTTGAGCCAAACGTGTGATAAAGATCCCTTTTGGGGTGGCGATAAATACTATTTATATTGTTCAACAATGGGAGACTGAGAAAACATGTGTTACAATTAATTTGTCTACTTTGTCTGCTTCTTCTTTATATATTTTTCTTGCTAATCGTTTAAGTTTAGTTTAAGTTAAGTAGGTATATCAATGTACATTTTTTGATAGATATTTATTTGGATAGTAATAGTATGTTTTATTTGACTTGAAATCATTGAACCGGTTTATTCATTGATAAGATCGAGATCTCCACAGGTGTTTAATCTCGATTGTTAGGTGGGGAGAAGGGTCCGAATGATAATGTTGTCGTCGGCTTACGAATCACATTTCCTAATTTAAAACCTAATTTAAGTATTACATTGATAATAACTTATCTTTATTTTGATGAACTACGTTTAAGGTATAAAACTATAATTATCTATTTGTTGTGTGCCGCATACATACAAACTTACTTTTTTTAAATTTGATCACAAAGGTCCGAAGTCATAAACATTCATTATGCATGGTTGCTAAAGCACAGTGTTTACTAACTAACCTATGTTTATTGTTGTTTGCTAGGGTTATTATTATTATTATTTATTTATTTTTTTTATGGGGGGGGGGGGGCTTTTATAGAAGATTTCAACTAGTCCTTCAATTAACGAAAAAAAAAATTATTGGTATAGGAAATATAAAATAGTAAAAGACAGCTTTCCTTCATGCTGTTCTATTATGGTGTTTTAACGCATATAATTATGTATGGTTGATGAAGCACATTGTATGCTACCGATGTTTATTGTTGTTTGATGATGATGTTAAGTTGGTGTTGTTGTTGTTGTTGATGATGATGATGAGGAGGAGGAGGAAGAAGAAGAAGAAGATGATGATGATGATGGTGGTGGTGGTAGTGACGACGATGACGATGATGATGATTTTGATTATGATAATGAGATTTGAATTAAATTAATGCGCAAAGATTTTTCTTTTTAGCGGCCAAGTGCAGATATCTGCGCTCGGCCGCTGTAAGGGTTATGTAATATTTGCAATCTACATAGGAGTCAATAGCGGATACCAAGCACCATATGTTTATGAGAAACGAAAGCAAAATATTGGCAATCGCTGAAATCTCGAATATGACTTAATCATTTTATTAAATGAAAACCGGTAACTATTTTAAACTGTTATTATATTGCAGCAACATAGCGTTATTTATCCAAAAGACCATTGTTATAATTACAGGGACGTCAATAGGCCAAACTATTCAGGAAATATGATTTGAGTCGTCAAGGATAGATTTTGAGATCAATGTACGTCCGATGAGATTTATAGGGAGTTGGAGGCGTAGGGACAGATTCGTTCGAGTACGCGATCATTTGAGTACAAATAATGTTGAAGCTTCATCGGAATTCCGGAAATTTGCGATCGGTACCGATTTTTCCTGGTTCTTTTTTATTGATTCTGATAAGTTAGCGGCCGGCACGGACATGAATATTAACTGACGAAAACCTCTTCGCTACTTTCCGAAAATCTTCGACATGTTGCAAATATCCGTAATATTCCGCATTGTACTCACCAGAAATTGCAACTAGAAAGACTACAATAAATCAATTAGCTACGGCTCGGGCGGGGATTTAACTTTTATCCCTGTAAGGGAACTAATGCCAGACTACCGGCTAATTTTTCCGGAATTCGAACTTGATACACTTGATATCCCTGAATTAAAAATTAATATCCGCAATTTTGATCTCTACAGTGCTAACTGTTAGTATTGTATTTGACTGGAATGACTGTCGATTATGTGTTTTTAAGATTAAAACAAGCTTACGAAGAACTTTGTGTTTGCTTTTTTGTACGCTTTCTTTTTAACAATGTATTGTCCGCCACGGACGCAACAATTGACCAAATGTACCAGATTGTGGTCTCTTTAAAGTGCTATGTTTCTACTGCCGTGATATCTTTAACGAACTACACATTATTGATCGTGGACGTTTTATACTCTTATTGAATCTGATTCCCCAAAATATGCTCTTCTATTAGTAGATGTTTAGGTGACGATGTTCTAATTATAGATCTTACACGGCCAAGAAACACTATATAGGTCTTTGCAAAGAGAGCTGTTGGATATCGTGAATGCGTTCAATGTGGCCTGTTTATTTCAGAAAGCTATGTGCAATGTTTTATGGGGATTTCTATCAAATTGCCAATTGCAAAATTTGATTTAATTCATTCGGACCTACTAGCGGGAAACTTCTTCATTAAAATTCAATGGGCTTTTAAGAAGTTCGTTGAAAGGCCAAATTTGACTTTAACAGCAACGCCGAAAAAATTGCTACTCAGTCTTATATATCACTTTTTTGTAAGATTTACCAGTAGACGTTCTTCAGTGAAATTAAGCAAACACACAGTGCCGACATGTATGGAAGGGTATTTAGGTAAAAAATACATCCTTCTTTGTGACTGTGTCATGATTCTTGATGGTACTTTCAATTTGTATGTAGACACCTTTTCATGCTTGATGACACTTACATCTTGCCTGATGTCCAATGTCTATTTACATTCTGCCTAATGGTATCATGCATGTCTACAGATGCATCATTCTTGTTCGTTAATTGCATGCTGCATATGTGTATGTTGGTTTGTGCAGAGAGACTTGTGCAATAGGCGCAGTGCATAATGGAATCAAATATTAAAAGGTTGAATAAATTAACGCGATGGCAAGACGTGAGTTTCACCCAAGCACAAAGCAACATACTATCATGCATGATACAATGATGTCAATTGACAGTCATTCTAAAATGATACGGAGGACTACGGAAATTTACGGCGTATAACGGAAATTTTATGTTCTAGGAGAAGTTGCGCCCCTATGTAAGATATATGCTACTGAACCGAAATTAACCGCGTGTTTGTAGACGTAACTTTTTTTTGGTTAATGACTAATCATAATTTTTGTACAGTAATTTACCTTCAATAACCAAAGAAATTCTATGGATATATTTCAATATATGCTACTAATGCATGTATGCAGAGCTCCAGATAAGACGCTTAAAGTCGTAAAAAAATGAATTAAATTTAGTAAAAAAGTAGACTTATATTCTGTGCGTACGGTTACACATTGGAAAAATTAAATAAGAATTCAAAATGTGTGATCATGCGTAAAACTCAATATCAATGCATATAATGTAAACATTTTATCAATGAGTTCCCACTCGTCTAGGCCATCATTACATTTATGAAATCAACAGCACTTTAACGTTATTATGAATAACAGACCATCTTTAAAACAGTCGAAAAGCCGAACGTTTTCCATTAGCTGGTCCTTTTAGCGCAAACAGTCTGCTGTAACCCGGCAATTATCATGAGCTCTTCTTAGACTATAAACCTAAATGCGGATGTGCCAAAAATTATACTTACCTGAAAAAAAAGAATTAATAATAGACTTTAAGGCTGGATTTTTTATAGAGTGTAAACCTGGAACTCAGCATGTATGTTGAGAGGAAATCCGTTACATAATTTCAAATTTACTAGACTACTTATATATTGCACCACATACAATGCTATAAAACTATAATATTGAAGTGCACATATAAACTTTATTATAGATGGGTGGGTATTTCGTGTCAATCTCTTTCACATACGAAAGAGCTGTTGGTCATGCTGCTTAAAGTACATATAGATGCATGACACAATTTTGATTAAGCAAAATAAAACACTAGGTATTTGCCAAGAGTCAAATATATACGAGCAGTAAGAGCGTAATCGTGCGCAGCGAGACTTACTCATGTAGAATTGAAACTCTTATTGCTTTCTTTCGAATTAATTTCATGTGTCCGATCTAATATGCAATATGTCCGGTGTTTTTTTTATGCGGATTAATGTTCCGTTTTAGATCCATAATTAACGAATGCCTCAATATTTTCAAAAATTTACACCGGATTAATGTTTACCGACATTTTTTCATACAGATTGTATATAGATATTATAGAGCTTAACAAAAAAATAATTAAGCCCTGTTCTCCTGGCACACGTGCTGGACACACAGGTGGTTAGCGTATGATTTCGAGTTATATATACCTTGTTATATATAAAACGATAGTGATTTTTTTTATAGAAAATTTGATTTTTCGTTATAATATGATTATTTATCATTCAAAAAGATGTTTTCACTAATTATTATCATAGCCACACGCTAACCACCTGTGGCTGGACATACACCTTTAAAAAACGCTATACAAATTCAAGTACTTATGCACTTAATTGATTGTAAACAATGACGGTTGAAATCCGTGCGTGGGAATTTTTCTGGTAACCAAGAGCGACGTCAACGTTCATGACAGACCTGTTTATATGACATTTATTTATTAATTTTTTTCAACTTGATTGAAAATTATGTTTTATGATATTTTAATACATGTAGTAGAAGTAGTTGTTTTCTCAACGAGGAGTACAATAGTTGTACAGTATTAGACACGAGTACTTGTAACTTTCAGGTTTCTCTTTATACCACAGACATTATATAGTCATAAAATGATAAATATGTTTTTATAGAAATTGTAATTATAGCATGGTAAACAGACTAGAGAAATCTGAAAGTTTCACACACAGGTCTGTGGCAATGGGGGTTTGGGCTACTTTATAAATATGAGGTCGATATGCAATGTAAATCGGTAGATTACGTCTACTGTAATTATTTGGATTAGGGAAGGGCCACACTTCCAACACATCAGCCCCGTTATGTCCTGAATAAAATACATGTATAATTTCTTGAGTGCCAATTGCATCTTACAAATATCAAAAACATTCACGGCAGTCAATTCATTGTGTAGGCCTACTGGTCTTCATGGCAATAATAAACGTATTTAGTTTAATGGAGATTATATAACAAAGAGAACTAATTCAGCTTAATATTCAGTTTACTAGTCAGAATGATTCGGATGTTTTCGCTTTTTTTCCGAAAAGTAATTTATTCAACATACGGAAAATAAACGCGCGCCACCTGTTGTCATAATTTAGTAACTTGCATTCTGCTAAGTTGCATTCTGCTTACTGCCTGTTGCTAACTGCCGTTGTTAATGACGCTTAGTGGCAAAACCGATTATGACTGGTTTCAGGAATAATGAACACACAAACATTGGATAATCACCAAGCATGTTGAAACAATCATCAAGTATAACCGATAGAGATCAAGCATGTTGGAACTGTCATGAAGCATGTTAGAATAAACATCACGCATAATGTAAATATTCATCATGAATGATGTAATGTTGCAGCAATCATCAAGTATAAACGAATAGACAACAAGCATGTTGGAATTGTCATAAAGCAAATTAGAATAAGCATCAGTCATAATGTAAATATTCACCACGAATGATGTAATTTTTACCTAAATACCCTTCCATAGACATGTGTTGTTACTAAAATAAACATAGAGATTTGAGCATTGGGGGTGACCTAATTATACTGTGCTTTGGCAGTATTACGGAATACCGTTAGTGCCATCGTGGTTACACATTAAAATCCAGAGGGCGAGAACGCGAGAACGCGATAGTACGATGGCGACAATGTAACAATACGATGATGACAGGGTGACAATACGATGGAGACAATGCAAGAGTACGATGGCGACAATGCGAGAACGCGATAGTACGATGACGACAATCAGAAAGTGCGATGACGACAGTGTGACAATACGATGGCGACAGTGAGAAAGTACGATGGCGACAATACGACAGTTCGATAGTGCGATAATACGATGACGACAGTACGAAAATACGATAAAGACAGTGCGACAATACGATGGCGACAGCCGACAGTGCGATAGTACGATGGTGCCAATGCGATAACGCGATAGTATGATGGCGGCAATTCGAAAATGCGATGGCGACAGTGCGACAATACGATGGCGACAATGCGATAGAACGATGGCGACATTGCGATGATTGCACGGCGACAGTACGATATGACTATCGCACTGCCGCCATTGTATTGTCGCACTGTCACATTCTCGTCATCGTACTAGCGCGTTTTTGCAATCGTACGAACGCATTGTCGCCATCGTATTGTCGCACTGTCGTCATCGTACTTTCGCGTTCTCGCATTCTCGCCCTCTGGATTTTAATGAGTAACCACGGTGGCACTAATGGTATTTTGTACAGTAAAGTGCGTAAAATCTGGTTTGGAATAACAATTTATATGCCGAAAACAGATGTTGAAAACCCGACTTTGTTTTATAAGTAGTAGTCTAAATATACAATGAGTTTTCCGAGCTTTAAATAAACATATTAAAATAAAATTTATGTTCGTATCGGTTGAAGTTCTTGTTAATAGTAGAAGCAAAGAACACAATAAAACGCTGATTGGGCTTACTAATTTGAGGCAAGAAAAAACACATCGCGCTATTATATATAGCATATAACGCCCATCCGCAAAGTTCGAGCGCCCGTCTCGGTGCCGTCGTTTCCGGTGAAAGTTTCGCAGAGGAGCTACCGAGTTCGGATATGAGACCACGAATCATGGCTTGACTTTATATATCAGTCAGCGTAGAACCTGACCAGACTGCGCGGTTGGACAAGCTTGGATGGACCAACTTTGGCCGCATATGACATAAGACCCATTTTTGCATGACGCGGGTCATCTGACCTTTATAATGTGTATATAGCTTTGCATGGAATTTGCACACATTTTTTTGCATGGACGTATTGTTATGTTAATGTGTTGCACGCTTTCAATAGCAGAGGGCATATATAAGATCAATTATACTACGGAGTTCATTTTCTGTTGCAAAATGAAATGTAATAAAGATTGTTACTCAGCGGTGTATACAGTACGACAGCGTTGTCTGTCTGCGATGCATTTATACTGGTTCTAAGCTGGCATACTCACCAATAAGACTCAACCATCTGCTCGAACAAGAAACGATAAGTTCTACTAGCATAAACCTGAAATTGTAACTTATTTTAAAAATATTCATGTTATTTATATTATTCAATTTATTATTCATAATTTTAATTATTATTTCCTTTATTGTTGTTTTTCGCATTAAGAAACTTATTCGGCTTACGAAACTGAAAAATCCCATTGGAAAAAAATCCCATGGGAAAAATCCCATGGGTGAAAAAAAAAACATGGGCTTTTTATTTTTTCAAACACGACTAAACGCATAAAAATATCGTAGATTGTTCATAATTTCACAAAATATGATGTTTCTGGAAGTTTCATGAATAAATCTCTCAAAATAAGAAAAAATCCCATGGGATTTTTTCTTCCAATTTTAAAATGGGATTTTCTTATTACTCAATATTTATATATATAATTTGCATAAAACCAATAAACATGTCTTAAATAACGTAAAAATACTTGCAAACGCAAATAAAACACGTTTTTTAAAATGTTCAAAATCCCATGGGATTTTTCTCCCATTTGCAAATTATGGGAGAAAAAAATCCCATGGGGAAAAAATCCCATGGGAAAATCGAAAAACCCATGGGAAAATGCAAAATCCCATGGGAACCCCAACTTTGCTTATAAATTTCATAGTGAAGAAAACGCATTTTTTGAGTGAAAATAACCAATTATTGATAAAAGATAAGACTTTTATCGCATACTATGTCTCAAAGTAGCGAATCTTTAAGAAAAAGGGTACTTAAGTTTGCGAAATTTCGGTTTCGCAAAGTTTTTCCGGTGGCCGTTAAATAAGGGAGCTTTTATTGATTTGAAAACGTGTTGCTTTAGAAAAGTCTCTAAGTGTATCTTGCTGGTTATGTTTCTGGAGTGTTATAAATGCTACATGCAAACTATGTATCCAGATTCTTAATACTACTCACGTATATAACTTTAAAATAGTAGACGTTATTTATCTACATGTATATTTCTGAATAAATGGTATTTGTGATATTTGAATATTCCGTTTGCAATTGTCTTGCACATTTCTTGTTCGCTAACATGGAATTTGTGTTAGCTGAGTCTTTGAAACCATTGCGATCCAAATGAGGTACAACCATTTTGCTTTTTTTTATTAACATGGCATCCAAAGGGAAGGGTCATTCGCCTTTTTTTACTTATTTGTACACGTTATTATCGTAAGTTGTATTTTTGATTATAGCATGACCTACGCTCCAGGAGTGAAATAACGTAATGCTCAATTTTGTTAATTACACGGGTGTTATTACACTAGTTATATAACTGTGAAATGACAATTTTTTTTTACGAAATGACGTCATTATTCCAGCGAATTTCTTCAGTCAAACTCTTTTACAATGTGAATAAACGGTGAAAAGAGCATAAAATAATAAGACAATCTTAGATTCGTGGTCATTTTGTATTGAATTTATTAAACTCGTCATCTAAATAAAGATAAAAACTCGGCAATCCTCGTTTTTATCTTTATTTAGATGACTTGTTTAATAAATTCAATACAAAACGACCTCTCATGCAAGATCCTATATTTAATATATCAAACGGTCAAACGGATAAAGACACATATCTTTCACAAAACATCGAACGAAAAAGACGTGTTTTACTTTTGAAAACAATTCACACATGTTCCCTTAACTGCATCCCTTAGAAAATATAAAGACATCTGTTGATTTTGTCAAATATCCTGACTATCAGAGTGATATGTGGCATTCTGCTTTTGCATTTAATTCTGACGGTTGCTATATTGTGTTTAATGTTTTTATCAACAAAGGTTTATCATACTTGGTGTTGTTTTGTTTTATTTGTTGTCATTTTTTAAAATTTATTTTTTAATTTCTGTCGTATACCCTACTGAAAGTTCAACCATTCGTTACCGCTGCTGCAATGGTGAGTTTGACAAGACACACTAGATCCCAAATTAAATTTTACTTTGTATTGCTCTGGTACGAGTTTCCACAACTCAAGCAAAACATATTGCGGGTGCGAACTGATTGATTCAAGCCTACCATAAATCGGTTGCTGTTATGGTTTACGTAAATTGTATTTATTAATATTTGCAGAAAAAAATTGTCCACAGGAAGGGTAAGACTAAAAGCTGTTTGAGTAAATTTCTTTACTGGAACCATTTTGTGTTTGTTGAAAACTATCACTCACAGCTTGTGCTGTAAAAAAGAGTAAATAAAGTAAAGTGTTAGTTTAGTAAAATATTAACTTCTACGTCAGTATGTTTGAAAGCTAAGAGACGTTAGTCTAAGAATACCTTGTATATAATATTAGTGTATCTCTATTCCTTTTAATAAGATAATGTTTTCAGATCTGCCAAAGGCGAGTTAATTTCAACTAACGAGTTCATCGACGTTTTAGAAAAGTATCTTTTGAAACTCAAGAAAGAGATTATTGGAATATGCGATGGAGATAATCATACGTCAAAGAAGATGCGACACACAACCTCGATGTGCCGTTCCGAGGCGAGTGATACGGGGATCAACAACGGGACCAGCGAGTAAATTCAAACCTATGACCTGTATGTGTGACCTTACCAGTTTAGGATACGGTTCCTTCTAACACAGAGTCTCAACATGGTGTACATTTGTTGTGGTCACTTTCACAATAACAATATTAATTTTAAAATTACAGTAATAATCCGAAAAGCTTGTTTTAAGACAAATTGTATATTTGATCTTAAAATATGACCATGGCATTTTAGCTAGGGAGACATAGTTTACACGATACACATCTTCCTATTGTGTTAATTTGTTTCTAGTTATTGAAAATTGAATAATGAATGAAAACAATTACTGTCCGAACAAGTTGTTTAATGGCCCGATTTGAACTTTGACTGCTGAGGGTGACAATGACCTTCTAGATAAGGATGCAAGTGTCACACGAACAATATTTTAACATTGTTTTTCGAATGATAAAGTAACTTTCCAGAAAAACTTTTCTTGACCGAATTAGACCTTTATTTAGGAATTACATGCAACCCGCAATTTCCTTACGGTGGCCATTCGTTCAATGCAAAACGCAATTTCCTTACGGTGGCCATTTATCTATGCAAAAATTGCACGATGAATGCAAAAATTACAGTCCTTTGACCTATAAGTAAGCATTTTTTAGGCAGTCATATTTGTGTTACACAAGTAATGTCGTCTCATGATGACGAATTTGAAAACCTGAAATAACAAGGAAAACCTTGTGATGACAATTCCTTTGTTTGTATCGTTTGCACCAATGAAACCATTAATGTTTCAGCAAAAGAAGTAAAACTCACACTTAACACTTTGTTGTCAGGAAATGTTTGTGAACCCAAATCATATTTATTCAAATTAAAAGCAAAGATAATAATCTATAAGAAAATGACAATGCAATAACAGATAATGGTGTGTATAAATAAATCCAAATATCAGAACATTCGATGATTAAGATAATACGATGCACAACCACAAACAAAAAGCTGATCATTTGCCCTCCAAGATAACATTATGCAATTATAGTATGTATCATTTAACTTATTATATTATGTATCATTTACTGTCAAAAATAACATTATGTACAAACATACCAAATGGCAGATACTATTCTGTCCAATCATGTGATGTTATGATTTAACTAAGTATCAATTCATCCGCCTGCATTTGAACCATATGTCTCGCAACGATATGTTTTCATTTCCCCTAAAATACCAGTTCTTGTGTTTTTAAACAGTTGATTATATTATAACACAGGCATTTATGGATAACCAGATAACCATAATTAGAGCCATTATTTTATATTATTGCTGCAAAATTGAGATATTTAATATACACAAGAGGGCAATGATGGACTTCGAGCGCTTACGTTTATGTGGAACAACAATTGTGGAAGATTTACTTTTAAAGATTTGCATATTTAAGACAAAATTGAGAATTCTTTTCAATCTTTTAATCATCCCATAAATGACATATGCCATTGTCTGAGTTTTACGCACATCAAACGGGCAAGCTTCAATTCGTGTTATGTAGGGATTTTGAAGAGATCATATCGTTACGAGCCACGCTTTGCATTCGCATGAACGCTTTACATTAGTCTGTGGCTCGCTGCCTTCCGGGGAGGCTGGTCCTCTGTCTATGTAATTCCTTAATACTAGTGGCTACAGGTCTGCTGCTAATGATGCTGAAATGTAGTTATGTTGTTGTTACTGAGTTGATGGTATTGTCAATGACTCTAACTTAAAGGGTTAAAGACGACAAGAAGTCGAAGAACAGTATAAGATTTTATTAAAGAACATTTTTAACGATATGGCAATAATAGTGTAGTAAGTCGTATAAACAATTTAGTGAAATATAATCACATTGTGGGACTCCACAACTTTATATGCGCGTCGCCTACCATAGCTTGTAAACATGACCTATTTACAAATAAACGGGCTAATATTTCACCCGATAAGTCCATATACGAAACTCAACTCGTTGTCGCGTGGTTCTTTCATGAACAAACATTGTTTCGTTATTTAGTCGATACCGCACGTAAACAGACCAACGATCAAGATGGCTAACATGAACTCGTTCGAAAGAACGCTGAGAGAGTATGAACAATATAACATCATCACAAATAAAAAAAATGAACCGTACTGACTGAGACTAAGCTGTGTTGTAGATAAGAATACGTTCTTATTAAACATGCTCGACTGTGTTTATTATCTACTGGAAATTCCATTTTAGTGAAAACGAACTAGGTAGCAAAAGGAAGGAGGGGACACACTAATTAAGGCTCAACATTTAATCTTTTATGATTGATATTTATGTTGAGGTAGAAATTAATTCATTCTAGTTATATCTTGTTTTAGTGTGTTTTTTAATCAAAAGCCAGAATGACATTTTCATCTTCTTTAAAATTTCTAACTTGTTGTTGCAGGTGACCGGTCTATCTCCTTTTGCTGTTATTAAACAAAGAAACAAACATTGGATCATTTCAGTAGAAACGCTGTATTTTAAAAGGAATAAATGTTTAATATTATAACTTTATGAAAAATTGAATCCACTCACTTTTCGTATTAAAAGTTATGCATAAACAGTTTTGTTATTTTATTGACTTATGTTTCTATTTATAATTTTTTTGACAAATGTTTTTGAAAAACAGAGCTGGATATTAACTAAGCAGCTCACTTTAAATCGATTAAAGTAACCACTCATTGAATAGTACTTGTATTGTATCATTGCTTTAATATAACACAACATGTGAATAATGCATATAAATAAACTAAAATTAGCTATATTGCTAAAAAGTAAACACCTGAAAAAAACATAAGGTCAGAGGGATTGGCCAATTAATTGCATAACAAGTACAGTGTGTTTTTAGCACCTAATTATTATTATTATTAATGTATAAGTGCGGACCCATTTTTCATTGTTTGTGTTAACAGGTTGGATTAATCCTTTGTAAGAATGAAGGGTGCATAATACTTCTTTCTTCACTTTTCTACGGTTGGGTATCAAGTTTTAGTAAAACAGTATCGCAATCTAGTTGTTTTATGCAACATAGTGTGATTGACGTTATTTAATAAAAAGAGTTTAGTTGGATAATCATATTGCTACTTTTTGGGATGAAAATAAAAATTAGAAAATATATGAAAACCACCTTCTGACCCTGCTGCACGACTGTGTAATAGTTCAAATCACAAGATCTGAACAAAGTAATCTAAGTCTTGCAAAATATATCGATTAAATTTTCATGTAAACAGTTCTCATAAAAGACTCGGAGTCCTTTATTTCCCAACACTATAATTCACTTATCAGGACTGTTCTTATAACCACTAGCTATAGAAATAAAGAATATTACAATTTACTTAAGAGTCTTTTTGTATTTGAATTTATCTGACGAGTTAAAAGGAAGTTTAAACAGTGCGGCTTTTCAACGGTCGAGGGGTCTCTTGATTATTGGTTTTTTTTTTTACTTGGCCAGTCGCATTTTCCATCCACCTCTGTAGTCTGGCTTCTGGAATGTGGTAACTTCCGGTAGCTTGAATTGGAGCCCTTCCATGCAAACGGTTCGGCAATATACAAGCCCGGAACCAGCCCGCAACGAATGATAATCATAAGATTATTTTTAATATGGTATTAATCTCCGTAAGCGTAGAACAAAGCGTATTCATTTTTATATTGCTGAATCAATTATTTAAACAGGATGCGTTTGAAATATTAATCGTTATTTGAACTTCAACGATTAAACGTTTTTGCGTTGCTCGTCAAATAAATAAAATGGGGCTTTAACAGGTTTTTGAAGAATCAATATTTCCGGAGCGAATCCGCATTTGTTTAAGCACATCTTAAAGAAAATATGTCGTTAAACATTGCTGCGACGACTCTTAAAGGACGCAGGGAAATGGTTGTATACCGAAAATAAAAATTAAAATGTGTAATTGTAACATTTTACAATATAATTAAACAGAACAATAAGGGAATCGTTCCCCTTAACTGAATAATTATAAGATTATTAACATATTTTTTAAGATCTGCATTATTATTTACATGCTTATTTAAAACAAAAACAGATTGTGAAACGCAGAACAAACGGTAATCGATACGGGTATTAGTTTTGTACTATATCGTGTGAAAGGGGTGGCGTATTTGTTTTGTACTATATCATGCGAAAGGAGTGTCTTTCGAAATTAATGCGATCGTTGCGCCTGATTAACTAAGTCAAAGCGTATTCTATTTAACATAAGTTGAATGTTAATGGTCTCTGAAAACAAGCGGTCGACTTAATCCATTCGATATTGAATACAAACTGCGTTTATATTGTTTTCCATTGTTATTTGTTTGTGTATTTGTGGATGACAACTTAAAAACATTTTCATTAGCACTAAACACCTACGGGTTACCTAGTATAAACATGAATACTGCAAAACTTTAAACATATTGGCAGATTTTTATATTAGTTTTAAAATGTCGCGCTTGAATATTTCTTTCTTTAATAACTAATACTTTGTCCCAGCGAGATCTTACCGAACTTAAACTTAGTTTACTTTAAAGGCTCTTTCGCATTTAAGGTCTTAATACGTTTGTGATCAATAAGGAAGAACGAAGTAATTTTAAGGACAGCGAAGACAATGATTACGATTACTGAGCTAAAGTTATTATAGATGCGGATTCTATTATGCCTTAAGTTCTCTTTGAAGAAAATGTATTGTTGGCGTCGCACTGAAGTGCGGAGACTAGTATGTAATACGTTTTTTTTCGCTTATGGGAGAAGTTATTTTACGGATCAATGTATATATTTTTGTTTTAAGAATATTTTGCATAGTGGTGATTTTTTGTGTAAATTAGTGTAAATAAGAACTACATTTGTGCCTATTACATTTACTACAACATTTATTGCCAATAATGCAAAGCTAATTTTTTCAATTAATAACTGATCACAGGGACTGGGCAATAATAAAAGATCACAGGGACTGGGCAAAAACGCGAACCGGTGAAACTTTCTGGTTTTGTATAAAAACAAAACATAATCAAAATATATTTATTTTGTGGTTTTTTTCTATCAATAGCGCAGACTTTTGCTGTTCGAGTTTTGGTTAACGCGTATTTTCTTTAATTTTACAAGACGACAGCGATTACACGGTTTATTACTTTATTGATAACCATTACACTACAATCACTTATTACGGCAGTAGGTGCGTAATGAGATCGAGAATAGTCGGTCGATATCGCCGTATTCGGAAAGCGTTTCGGCTATAAGCGATATCTACGGTAAAGTCCGGAAATTATACTAAATACACGAAATAAATTTGTATTTTTTTATTTAAGAGTTAAATTTGCTTATCTCTTTAAGATTTAATAACTAAACAATACAAATATAAGTTAAATTAATTCGTTTCATAAAATATTTGTGTTCATGACGTCACGGTTGTTGACATTTTCTTAGCAAAATGAAAATGCGAAATAAAAGCGAGCGATTTGCAAAATCGAAAAAGATGCAAAAACCGATCGACAACGTTGTGTTCGATAACAATTATTCATTTACCGAGCTCTGCGATGGCGATTTGTGTGAAAATGACTCACGTAAAAGCTATTCGCATTTGCTAAATGGCGAGTGCGCAGAAGTGGATGGGGGATGGAAGAAGATTGATTGACTCGTTGAGCTGGAGGTTTTGCTAAACAAATTACAGTATGGTCAGTTTTGTAATCTGTGTCCCATTCCTTTGACAATATATAACATTGTTGGCGAACTACAAAATGGCCTCAGTGGTTATTTGTACGTTGTTTGTGAATACCCTGACTGTAGAGAAGTCAACCGTGTTGCTTATGGAAAGCAGCACCATCTCAAGATCAGGGGAATGCCATGCTTTGACGTAAATACCAAGCTTGGAACAGGTATGCATGTCTTCATTTTTCAACCTGCCATTTCTATCAATGTTTAATCATTGTACAATTGCCATTGATCCTTGGACTTCTTACACATTTTCAAACCCCTTAAAATTCCAAGTGTCATTCCCAGTGAATATTTGTTTATCGTGTAATATATAAGGAAACATTCCGGTGTCCATCATATTCAGTTTTCAAATTTAGTTTCATATTTGTGTTGTTAAATCCAATTGATTGCTCATTCATGTTATTTAATAATGTAATGATGATACGAATGGATTCTATGAAAATACATTGTGACGTCATTATTAAGTAACTACGGCCTTGTTTCGTTTTCATGTTCTTATCATTTTCAATTCTCTTTTCAGCAATGAAAGTCAGTTTGGGCAGGCCGGTGAAGGTAAATAACTTCATAACCACTCTAAACATAACGCTTATTGCAAATATAAATCTTAAGAAGATGGAGGCTCGTGCTGGGGAGGCCATCAAGAAAATCTCAACTGCGTCGTCTAACAAGGCTGCCATTGATTCTTATGAGAAAGAAATGGAGTAAGTGTAAAAACTAACTTTTAATACAATGTCATTGACTATTCTGGTGCCAAATTTAATTTTTTCTCATCAACTGTCTTCTTATTTCCTATTCCAGATGAACATGAAACATATTAATAATAATTGTTTTATTAAAGGCACTGTGTTCATAGTTTGGTAAAATTACATTTTTAAAAGATTTTTGGTCACAACCCCAGGGCAGGCACATTATTAAAAATATTTGTGATTGTTATTATAAATATTAAAAGCTATTCCAAATATTACAATTATTTAAAATAAATTCATTACTTTTAGTAATAAATCTTATGAAGGAGCATAGGTATATTACAATTCTGAGCTATTCATATAAATGGTGAATTCTTTTCACAAGCGATAATTTGAGTTCAACGACTTGTCAATATGTAATGTGCTTGTTGTGCTGAAAATTGATTTTTCTCATAACCAACGATCATATAAGGCGTCAGAATGAAATTTAAAGGGGAATTATAAAATTCATGAAATAAGCATTGTGTGAATTTAATTTTGTATTTCAATTCGAGGTACAGTAATGCCTGATATTACTCAGATTGCTGCTGTGCATTTGAAGACGGGTTTTAAGTTCTCGACATATGTGAAGACAACAGTGCCAATTTCTTCCGAAGCTCAGAAAGTGATTGGCATCTCTGTTGATGATCATGGCATAATGCGTGTAAATGGTGGAAGTGTTGATAGTGTATCAATTAAAACTTCTCTACATGATTGTATGATGTGGCTTGCAAAGTTTCCCAGAGCCATTTTTGTTGCTCATAATGAGCGCAGGTTTGAATTTCCGGTTTTGGTTAGTGCATTGCTGAACACACACTGTTTTGAAACGTTGTGTAATTGTGTAAGCAGTTTTGTTGACTCTTTGCCGGTTTTCAAACAATCGTATCCTGGACAGTCATACAAACAGGAAGATCTAGTGAACGTGTTCTCCAGGCAACCTGCAATGCCCACAGTGCTCCTGATGATGTTGAAGCACTGGGAGTTTTGCTTAAAACATGTAAGATTACTGACAATATGGCCCACATCTTTACTGTTACTGCAATCCATAATTCAGTTTGTTTAAGTCATGAAAAGCCTTAAAGGCAAAGAACATTAGATTGTTAGACGTTAGTTCCGGAGATAATGACTTTAGGGATACTTTCATTGCTAATAACAATGAGGGACTACCAAAAGTCACAAACGCAAAAAAATATTTTATCTTGAGTGGTCCCTAAAATCGGTCAGTTTTTCAGTGACGAAAAGTGACGGAACGAGATAATATGGCTTTCAAATGACACGCGGCCAGTCAAAATCACGCAATGGCTTTATACTGATACTAAATTATGTACATCTAGTTGTCATTAATCTTGCTGTTTTTATTATGCCCCCCTTCGAAGAAGAGGGGGTATATTGTTTTGCACATGTCGGTCCGTCGGTAGGTCGGTCCGTCCGTCCGTCCACCGAATGGTTTCCGGATGATAACTCAAGAACGCTTAAGCCTAGGATCATAAAACTTCATAGGTACATTGATCATGACTCGCATTGACCCCTATTGATTTTCAGGTCACTAGGTCAAAGGTCAAGGTCACGGTGACTAGAACCAGTAAAATGGTTTTCGGATGATAACTCAAGAACGCTTATGCCTAGTATCATGAAACTTCATAGGTACATTGATCATGACTTGCAGATGACCCTATTAATTTTCAGATCACTAGGTCAAAGATCAAGGTCACGGTGACTCGAACCAGTAAAATGGTTTCCGGATCATAACTCAAGAACGCTTACGCCTAGGATCATGAAACTTCATAGGTACATTGATCATGACTCGCAGATGACCCCTATTGATTTTCAGGTCACTAGGTCAAAGGTCAAGATCACGGTGACTCGAACCAGTCAAATGGTTTACGGATGATAACTCAAGAACGCTTACGCCTAGGATCATGAAACTTCATAGGTACATTGAGGATGACTCGCAGATGACCCTATTGATTTTCAGTTCACTAGATCAAAGGTCAAGGTCAAGGTGACTTGACACAGTAAAATGGTTTCCGGATGATAACTCTAGAAAGTTTACGCCTAGGATCATGAAACTTTATAGGTACATTGGGCATGACTGACAGATGACCCCTATTGATTTTCAGGTCACTAGGTCAAAGGTCAAGGTCACAGTGAAAAAAAACGTATTCACACAATGGCTGCCGCTACAACTGACAGACCATATGGGGGGCATGCATGTTTTACAAACAGCCCTTGTTAAAATGTAAGTTGTATATTTTTGTTCTACATGTTTAAAGAAACATGATACCGTATACATCTTTATGCTACGTAATGTTGGGACAACTTTGACATTTTGTGGTGAACTGCGCCTGTATTCATATGTTGCCTTTTGACTTTAGGTGACCTTAAGATTGTATTATTAATGTATTATTATATCAATATTAATTCAAAGTTAGCTAAATTTCTTCAAATGTCATGGTTTATAACTGTAGCTTTTAATAAGCAACTAGAAAACCCCAAAAAGAAGTGATATACAAATTTATACTTAAATTGATTGCGTGAAAATGAATTGGGGTAGGCATACTCAAAGTAAAATTTCTTGAGATAGGACAAGTAAAACTTCATGAAATTCATTCAGTGTGTAGAAAATATGTTGTGTTAAATAAATATGTACAATATATGCATTTCATCACACTACAGGTGACATAAAACGTAATTAAAGTTTCTTGTCACTGAACCATTTGTTGTCGTTTTTGCCATTTTATCCAGATAAGTGCATATATTATTGGACATCAAAGGCACAATTCGCTTTCAATGACACTTTTTTCATTCTGTATCTACTAACATAGTCCAGTCGAGTACGTTTATTAAGTTAATTGTCAAAATATATGTATATCCCATTACAAAAAACTATATATTTTGGATATAGGGTAAATCCATAGAAAACGCCCAACCGAGTCAAGGGGTAAGTGTATTCAACCAAGTATAAAAAGTTAACCGGCTGGTAAAAAGTTTTAAAATATTGCATTTAGTTGTGATATACAATTAACTATGTGGAAATAATAACAAAGAGTGTTTCTGGAAAAGTACCCATTAGGCTCCCCCACTACCTTGATATCTTAGTTAGAAGGTGATTTTTCAAGCGGTTCCGTAGTGTAGTGGTTACACGCTCGCTTCACATGTGAGAGGTCCAAGGTTCGAGCCCAAGTAGAATCAAATTATTTTATTTGTGTTCTATGTTAAGTTTTTGTTTTGATGTAGACATTTCAGTTTAAATAAATATGCTGTTTTATTGTAACCATTTTTTGTTTTTATTATGCCCATGAAATATATGTTCGAGAGGGTGGGGGGTTCGTAAACACATTAAAACCTTCGTTGTACCACTATCCTAGCAACCACCTAGTTTTTAATAAAGGCGCTATAGAGCGCGAAGCGCGACACGTATTATTAATTGTAATAATGAGTCTTGATAAAGGAAGCAGCCGCTTATCAATGAGGAGCATCATCACAGCACCCCAGTCTCATTACTATCAAGTCCTCCTACAGGTTTTTTTTAAGAACCACATATAGAAAGCCTCAGGCCTGACCCGTATCTTGCCAGTGGTATGGACCTTTTGGTATGGACCTTTAACCCCGCTCACTATCCAGCGTTTAAACTTCCGGGTTTACATTTTAACCGACTATTAATAGCTTATTAATATCTTAGTTAGAAGGTAATTTTTCAAGCGGTTCCGTAGTGTAGTGGTTACACGCTCGCTTCACATGTGAGAGGCCCAAGGTTCGGGCCCCAGTAGAATCAAATTATTTTATTTGTGTTCTATGTTAACTTTTTGTTTTGGTGTAGACATTTTAGTTTAAATAAATATGCTGTTTTATTGTAACCATTTTTTGTTTTTATTATGCCCATGAAATATATGTGTGAGAGGGTGAGGGGGTGTTCGTAAACACTTTAAAACTTTAACAGTGTTTTCATATCAATGAGTACTCAACCCCTATCGTAAATGAGCAACGTAAGAATAAGTTCAGAAGCATCCCCCCTTGAAGTTGAGAAAAATATGAAATTACGCTTACAAGATGAAGCAGATTTTTTAAAACCTACACAGTTCTGTTCCATTAATGAAAACTGCACACGGATGCCAGTAAAAAACAAGAGTGCCAAACTGTCACAAGATACGCCCGTTTGAAGGTTTTGGACAACTTGATAACTTTACCATGACCCATATTTGAACTTGACCTATATACCATCTAGACACAACTTCTGACCAAATTTGGTGAAGATCAGATGAAAACTACTTCAATTAGAGAGCGGACACCATGCTAAATGATTGAAATGCACTAAGTGACCTCATGACCTAGTTTTTGACCCGGCATTTCCCATATTTGAGCTTGACCTAGATATTGTCTAGACACAACTTCTACCAGATTTGGTGAAGATCGGATGAAAACTACTTCAATTAGAGAGCGGACACCATGCTAAATGCTTGAAATGCACTGAATATTCCTGTAACCAAGTTTTCGACCCAGCATGACCCATATTCGAACTTGACCTAGATATTTTCCAGATACAACTTCTGACCAAGTTTGGTGATTATCGGATGAAAACTATTTCTATTAGAGAGCGGACACCTTGCTAAATGCTTGAAATGCACTTAGTGATCAAGTGACCTAGTTTTGGACCCGGCATGACCCATATTCGAACTTGACCTAGATATTGTCCAGATACAACTTCTGACCAAGTTTGGTGAAGATCGGATGAAAACTACTTCAATTAGAGAGCGGACACCATGCTAAATGCTTGAAATGCACTAAGTGACCATGTGACCTAGTTTTTGACCCGGCATGACCCATATTCAAACTTGACCTAGATATTGTCTAGATAAAACTTCTGACTAAGTTTGGTGAAGATCGGATGAAAACTATTTGAATTAGAGAGCGGAAACTTCTGTGGACGCCGCCCACCCGCCCGCCCGCCGCCAAGTTGAAACTATAATACGTCCCGTTTTTTTTAAACGGGCGTATAAAAAGGAAACCAATGTAAATTAAATGAACTATGAAATATTTGGGGGTTACAACACAAAATCATAGATAATGGTTATTTGGGGGTTATAACACAACATCATAGATAATGGTTATTTGGGGGTTATAACACAAAATCATAGATAATGGTTATACCAGTATCTTTTTCTATTTTGTTTAAAATAATCAGCCAATATATCAATATTTACAGTAGAAAAAATCGTTCCATGTAACTTTATTGAGTGCCTTTTACACTGAAATTCCCGACGCCCTTTGATGCTTTGCATCAATACTTATCTTGTAGTGTAATTTTAATTTTGTCTTGCGATGTTTAAAGAGGTATCCCCGATCACAGATGCCGAATCTGACAAGCGGATCACGGCAGTGCGCAATGTTTGCGTTCTGTTTACAGTGACACTGGGTGATTGTACTGGGGTACGAGATGTACATCTCCACATTTATTCCGAATATATTATTGTATTCCTGGGATCAAAAAGTTGATCTAGAAACTTGGTAAATCATTATTTTAATGGACAGATTAAATTACACATCCTTTGAGGTTTTGGTAAGAAAACAAAATTGACATACCATTCTTTGGTGTGTGCGCAGTATCCAAATTTGAGATGTATATTTTGGACGTGTCGTTGAGGCTTTATACCATAATTCCACTTGTCTAATATGATTATTTTCTTCGTTCTATATAGATTTTTTTCCTTTTAGAAAGTCGCCCAAAACACCAGAACACGATGACTCTGATATAAGCGGGTCGCGTTGTTTATGAGTATTAAAATATAAATGTTTGTTCAGTAAGTTGTTATTATTTGTCTGTGAATATTTTTGTATCATCTCTAATTGTGCCTCATTTATAAAATCATTGAAACATTAAGTTTCAGTGAATATTTAAATAATGATTATTTAATATGTATACATAGAAAGGGTTAAACTACACATGTATTTGTGAATGGAATTTTGTTTGTATTGCACTTATTTGTTATTTGTATACGTTAAAGTAAATTTTACGTGATTCAAATAATATCAGATGTTATTATGACCTACTGAAAATTGTAACACCTCGGTAGTTAATAGCATTTTCATTATCCCCCATTTTAATTATAGGCACAACTACCCCCCTCCCCCCCTCCCCCTCGGTCAACCAATCATGGAAATGCCAGGAGTTTTAAATAGCATTAAATGATACATGACACAATTGCGAGCCTAAAATATCAACGCTTTCAATAAAATACTTGTTTAGCAGATTATTATAGCCACATCCTTCACCTGATTAAAAAAAACAACGGCATTTACAATTTCGTCAGTGGGGATAAGTTTAATTAGTTCCGAAAACGGGACATCACAGTTATTAAAATCATGTGAGCGACCAAATATTTCCGCCTCGTCATTTGAACATTGTGAAATATCACGATTTAGTGTAGAGAAATAGTTATAAAAATCATCTTTAGAAATGTTGCTACACTTTCTATTCTTATGTGTACAATGCTTCCAAAACTCCCTATGTTTAGCGTGCTTTAATTTCTCTAATTCGAAAAGTTTATTATTTTTGAGTGCCAAATATGTGTCTACTCTCTGTTCTTTTGCACTCATTAAAATTTATCAGAGCTTGTGTATATATATTTTTAGCTTGAACACACTTATAATCAAACCAGTCCGCATTTTTAACATGCGCTACATCGTTATAATTAACATTCGTATGCAAAGAATGGTTTAAAAACAACGGGTGGGCTACTTTATGCATAATTGATGTAAAAGGGTTCAGCAGTGTGTTTATAGTATGTACTAGATGTAATACGTTATATTTTATTAATCCAAGAAATTTAGCCTACTAAAATACAAAATTATTTCATTCATTTTGAATAAGTCTACTATGTTTTTATTGTATAATAACATGTTACATAAAAAAATTAAAACTAAACAATTAAAATTAGATAACCAATAAAATGCCACATACAATTCACACATTCCTACACTGACATCCGAAAAAGTGATTCCGAATTAGTGTGTTCGTGTAGAAATATAACATTCAAATGTTTCTATGTTGTTTTGTACTACAATATCAAACGTAGTGCAGAAAAGAGGGAAATAAACATTATGTAACATCTTTTGATATGAATTCACTTTTTTTCAAAAAAAATCTACATGTATTAAAAAGTTCCGGAATGTATATGAAAGCAAGAAGTTTAAATATCCTCGGTAAATAAATCTTGCGCAGCACCTCTTAAAAGCATTTCAGAGAAATACGTTTTTTTGTATTAAAAAGTTTTTCTGAAACAATTTAACTTGTATTAATATATATATATATATATATATATATATATATATATATATATATATATATATATATATATATATAACTAATGATAGAAATTCACAACCAAACCTTGTAATTTTGCCGTTTATAACCTAGAGTTAGATATTCTTTCCGAATCGGACGACGATATCTGAACCATAAACTATATAAAGCTATATTTCTTAAATTTATTTTATACATTGAGACTAGATGTAGTTTGCCAAGGAGGAATGAATTTAGGAACAATGCATTATTATCGACAAAGAGATGACCGCAGGCTGCAATAAGAAGGCCTACAGTCCCATCAAGACCCTTACGATGACCAGTCAGCCCAAGTCCAGTGTTATATTAGACGTTGACGGCAATCGCCTTTCCGAGAGTGCCGCAGTCCTAAACAGGTGAACTGAATACTGCAGTGACCTCTACAACTACCCGCAGCAACCAGACTCCAGTCTCCTTCAGAATGATCCCAGACTATAAACGAACGACGAAAGTCCGCCCATACTTAAGGCAGTGGTCGGGGCGGCAGTGCGTAGTCTTAAGGCAGGAAAATCTCCGGGATTGGATAAGGTCCTTGATTTAGCATGGAGGTGAAGCACGACTGGAGCAATGACGGCACAATGCCAAACGATCTGGGAGGAGAAGACGTGGTTCAAGGAGTGGACCCAGTCACTGGTCATGCCGCTACCGAAAAAGGACAAGCTCAAGTTGTGCGAGAACTACCGCACAATCAGCCTCATCAGTCATCCCAGCAAATTCATGCTTCGCATGATCCTTCATCGATTGGAAAGTAAAGCTGAGGAAATGATGGTCGAAGAGCAGGCTGGATCCAGAGCTGGTCGGATCACAGTGCAAAATATCTTCAACTGCAGAATCATCATTGAAAAAACACCTGTAATACAAACTTGAGTTCTTCTTCAACTTCATTGACTTAAAGAAAGCTTTCGACCGCGTTTTGCATGATGACCTATGTTATGTTATGAAAGCATTAAACGTTGACGAAGTACTGGCGGTTGTCATTCACGAACTCTTCCTACGGAAACGCCAGCAGCGCAGTACACCTCAACGGAGAGAATGGGGACTTCTTCCGGACATCAGTGGGCGTTCGTCAGAGTTGTCTGCTCTCGCCCGTCCTGTTCAACCTTTTCATTGGAACGATAATGCGATGACCCCAGGCTGCAATAAGAAGGCCCACAGCACCATCAAGACCCTCACGATGACCAGTCAGCCCAAGTCCAGTGTTATATCAGACGTTGACGGCAATCTCCTTTCCGAGAGTGCCGCAGTCCTAAACAGGTGGACTGAATACTGCAGTGAACTCTACAACTACCCGCTTCAACAAGACTCCAGTCTTCTTCAGAATGATCCCAGACTAGAAAATAACGACGAAAGTTCGTCCATATTAGGGCAGAGGTGGAGGCGGCTGTGCGTAGTCTTAAGGCAGGAACATCTCCGGGATTGGATAACGTCTCTGATTAAGCATTGAGGTGAAGCACGACTGGAGCAATGACGACACTGTGCCAAAAGATCTGGGAGGAGAAGACGTGGTTCAATGAATGGACCCAGTCACTGGTCATGCCGCTACCGAAAAAGGACAACCTCAAGTTGTGTGAGAATTACCGCGCCATCAGCCTCATCAGTCATCCCAGCAAATTCATGCTTCGCATGATCCTTCATCGATTAAAAAGTAAGGCTGAGGAAATGATGGCCGAAGAGCAGGCTGGATCCAGAGCTGGTCGGATCACAGTGGAACATATCTTCAGCTGCAGAATCATCATTGAAAAAAACACCTGCAACACCAACTTGAGTTCTTCTTCAACTTCATTTACTTAAAGAAAGCTTTCGACCGCGTATGGCATGATCACCTATGGTTTGTTATGAGAGCATTAAACATTGACGAAGTACTGGCGGAAGTCATTCACAAACTCTTCCTACGGAAACGCCAGCAGCGCAGTACACCTCAACGGAGAGAATGGGGACTTCTTCAGGACATCAGTGGGCGTCCGTCAGAGTTTTCTGCTCTCGCCTGTCCTGTTCAACCTTTTCCTTGGAACGATAATGCAGGAGACTCTCCATGACCACCACACCTCTATTTCCATCGATCGGTGGAAGACCTATCTTCAACTTGAGATTCGATGATGACATTGACCTCATGGGTGCACCAGCAGTGAACTTTAAGATCTCACCAACATACTCTATGAAAGAGCGTTAGCATGCTGGGTGGAGGTCAGCACGGAGAAGTCAATGATCATGGTGAACAGCACGACACCAGTGCAGACATCACCATGAACGGTGAGAAGCTAGAATAAGTGACCAGCTTTAAGTACTTGTGCGCATCCCTGTCCAGGGATATTACCAGTACCACTGAGGTCCGAATAAGAATTTCCATTGCGACCTCAGCGATTGCCAGACTGATCAGGTTGTGAAAAAACAGCTCCATTAGCTTCGCCACAAAGTAAAGGCTCTACAAGTCCCTCGTAGTCTCCATCTTACCCTACGGCTGCTAGACCTAGACACTTCAAGCGGACACAGAACAAAAGATACAGCATGTCAACATAAATCTATCCGAAGACTGCTCCGCATCTCCTATACGGAGCACAAGACAAACGAGTACGTCCGGAACATGACTACAATACTTGCTGGTCCACAAGAGCCCCTACTGGCGACCGTCAAACGTCGAAAGCTTGCTTGGTTTGGACACGTCACCAGGCACGACTTTCTGCGCAAGACTGTTGGACAAGTTAAAAGAGTGAACATCAATTCCGTGGATGAATTACCATCAGCAGCACACAACAGACCTGACTGCAGGAGCAATTTTGTATGGTCGTCCCTGATATCTCCCCAACGGCTAAACCGGTCAAGGAATTGATGATGATGAAGTTGTGCAAGTTTTGATTTAATTTTATCTTAACTTTGAAATAAACGGTCCGGGTGCTATTGTCTGTTTAAAACCATTGAACAATTAAATATTTATGAAATTTTATTTTTATTTCCATTAGCCTTATTGCTTTAAATGAAGTGTAAAATGTCAAACATTCCCAATCACAGGTTTTATGTTCGAAAGTTTTTTGGCAGTGCAAGGGGATCGAGGGGTTTGCACTTCGTTGGAGTCGGAGCTGACCACCTCTTTAGCCGTGGGCTTCTGTCGTTTATTCTGAAAGAAACTTTATTGCTTCAACAGCTAGCGATGCCATTATAGCACCGTATCCTTCACCTTCACTGAGTGTCTTCTATTGCGTTTTCTGTGGAAAATGTTTCAGAATTTGGCTTCCTTTTATTTGAATAATGATTCATTTATTGGTATTTCAGGAATAACTTGGTATCTCGGAAAGCTGTTAATGGAGCAAGATCTGGGCGACGTATCACCTTTCGATTTAATTTAATTACACCTGCCTTTCTAAAAGTTGTCTGAATAGTTCATTTATGCTCTTGCTAACTTTATACCGTGTGATGACATTTCCACCCCTTTTTCGAACGTGTTCATCGCAGTCGTAACAGATGACTACAAGGTAATGCAAATCATCACAACTGTGTGTTCATTTTCGGCCATTCAATAATCTGCAAAGATATGTGATTCTTGTGAGCAAATATTTCAATAAATGATTTTGCAATGCGCTTACCCGGAAACACATAATAAGGGCGTTTTTAATGTCCAAAACCATTAAAGTATCCGATAAAAGTCACCTTAAAAAATCAGATGTAATTGATCGGGCGTTGTATAATATACCTCAACCATGTGTGGGTGGTTTATGCTCCATATTCATAACTTTTTCATCAATATGAACAATAGAGAATACAATGTTAGTGTGATGGTGTACTTGCATTTATCCGACGAGTTGAAGAAAGGTTTACATGACGAGGCTTGCCGAGCCGTGTAAGCTTTTCTGAGACGAGTCGGATAAATTCAAGTTCACCATCACACTAACATAGTATTCCATTTTTCCTACAATATTATTTTATTTGTTCGCGATGCAATAAAAAAGTCTTTAATTGCCAAAACAATAGCAAAAACAGATTCAATTTACTGAATCTAACCATGCGTAGTAATATTAAAAAATTTTGTGATCGTTCCCGTTAACGCCACTCGAAATAGTCCCCAAAAACCCACGAAAAGCAGAGTAACAAAACAAAATATCGCTATATGCCTCGATTCAAATTTAATCAGCATTCCAAATGTAACACACTCAAGTAGAACACGATTTTGTTCAAACTTAAATTCTAGTTTGACCACTGCAAAATACAAAATAAATGCTGCAATTTTGAATTAACTCTTCAAGCATGATTCAGCATTTATCGCCGCCAATATTGTTAATTTGAGTCTATAAACAACTCTTCTTTTGACACACTTTTACTAACTGGCATAAAAATGTCAAACATCAACTGGCTCTTGTTCTACTCTCCAAAATTGTGTACAACCATGTTTGTTTTCTTCAAGATTTCTTTGGTTCCATGACGAGAAAATTCCATGAAAATTCTGCACACATTAACCTTTGTTAAAATGTACATTTCTTTATCGTCATCAATCTTTTCCATTTTAAAGCACTTGGTGTAAGCAGGCAATTCTTTGTGGATAGACATTATTTGATCCACTGACAAAAGAAAGACTTATTCATAAAAAAAAATTACTCTTTCAAGTCAACATCGATTTCCTTCGAAAAGTTAAAGAACAATTTACTGACACTTTTCTTAATCCGTCAATTGTTCAACAAAACATCGCGTTATTCGAGTACGTTCGACATTTAAATAAATTGAAAATTCAGTCTCACCGGTTTCATTCTAGTAATATATTTTAACACTTGTATTCATTTTGTTTATAATAATCCATCATTAACACACACACTCGTACCAAATGCAGACATTAGCGTCATGGATATAAATGACGTAATAAAGAGATTTCGTCAGATGTGTTGTAAAATAAGGTATTGCTGTGTTGTGAAATAACTCTATTCTATCATATGATAAATTGTGTAAGCTTCTTAGCGTCGCGGTAAGAATGTCTGGTTACCACGCGGGAGACATAAGTTCAATCCTCCGTTAGGTTCAAATTTTTCTTTTTATCTAAACGAATTTTAAAGAAATGCTGCATTTGGCTTTATAACTTACGGCTTTTATTTATATATGGTATATTGATTTGAACATTAAACATTCGATAGTGATTTATTTAAGAAATAATCGACGGGTAACCGTTGGTTATTACGGTAACAACCAACGGTACGGAGTTCCGATGCGTACGAATTAAACCAAGAAGGCGTAGCCCGATTGGTTTGATAACAAGCATCGGAACGACATACCGTTGGTTATTACCGCAGTAGTCAACGGCTACCAGTCGATTATTTCAATTCTTACACGATTTCATTAATAAGTTATCCCCGATTTAAAGGTTATACATGATAATTATATTAACCGAACGTCCTCCACTTTTCCGCGAAAACGTGACGTCACCACAACAATGAAAATCAAATGACGTCGTCTTCATTCATAAAGAGTGCGCGGATAATCAAAGTGACGTCACTTTAAACAACCGTTGGTATATCGTGGTAATAACCCACGGTAAGCTCCCTCCTCATTCTAATGTGCATGCGCGTGAGACTGTGGTAGAATTTTATTTATTTATTGTATTGTTATTATTATTGTCATTGATAACAATGTAATAAAATAACACGAAAATATACATTTTCCTTTTTTTATTTTCTACAAATATGTTCATTAACTATCTTGATACATTTTAACTACTACAATCGTCTACAAGTCTTCACTGCGTTTGACCTTTAACCAAAGTTGAAAGGTCCAAAAAAGTAGTCCCTATGTACATGTACTAGCCGTTGGATACAGGCAACCTATTGGATAAACCTAATCTTTATCCAACTGTCGTAATTTGTTATATAAAATCATAAAGCTATAGGATAAAGCACACATTCATACTCACTTGTAAAGTGATATTTATTCATGCTGTTCGTCAGTTCTTTAAAGTTATTACTGATAGAATATTGATTTGTAGACATTGTTAGCAAAAGTTCAAGACTTCTAGGCTTAGTTAACTTCATATTTTGCCATGACTTAAAACCATACCATTCAAATTCTAATGGTAAAGATTTCTGTCTAATACTAAGAGGGACGGTGCAGTCTGATTCCAAATTAATTGCTTTTGTTGTCTTGAGTAGCCAAACCTATTTCACCAATGGTTTGAAGTGGTTTGCTAAAATTGCATATTGTTGGTGACTCAACAAAGTGGGCTATCCAGACATTAAGACATCTATCTCAGCCCTGCCTTTCACATTATCTTTTAAAGTATTTTTGCTGGTTTCTCCACGCGAATTTCTTTTTCTACCACTGCTTAATATGCCTCAATCATATTACAAGTGTCATACTTCCTAGAAAAGCCTCTAAGGAAACATATGCAAACATCTTTATTAATAAAAAATCTTCATTAATGGTTTTAAACATTTAAAAATCATCCAAACATTGTCAACTTTATTCATTTTTAATATAATACTACTCATACCCACGAATATCACGTTACTGCACCGGCATGTATATGAGTAAACCTGTCAAACATTGGTTGGTAAAATAATGCAAAACTTAATTAATAAATTTTGATACTAAGGGATAAATAGAAAGGCATAAAAACACCATATTGGAACAAAAGTATGTTTCTTTATCGTCCGTTTACCCATGAAATCATAGATGAGGTTATCATTTAATGGACATCGCGGATTCATCGTTAATAATACGTGAGTTCCGTTGCGATTCAGATAGTGATATAACTAAAAAGCGTGCCCGACTTCAGATTCTTTAAAAAGAATTAACAGGTTTCCCAGTCTCTGTTCAAAATAGACTAAATCGTCAGCTGAGTAAATCAATAATATGTAGGTCACGATTTGATCTAGCTCAGTATAATAAAATCTACGTCAGCTTATAAATCAAAACATAATACAGCAGCTTGTTTCATATCAATTGATTTGTTTTGAGGTATTATTATCAATAAACAAATTCTGTTCTGATACTCTATATAGCGGTAAAACACGAGAACACTTATTTAATTTTGATCTTCGTGCAATATCAAATGCTTGAATGTTGGATTCAAAGTTTGGCTTTAACGCAACTCGATTATTTTGAGACTTATTATTATCTTGCTCGTTATGACTAATTACTTATGATTACCCTCTATTAAAAATGCATTATCTGCAATATTGACATTGTGTTAATGTTTTAGAATGACATCTAAATTTTGTTTTGCACTTCTGTAACATAATAAAAAGAAAATACACATTTTATAAGATCTGTTAATATTTTATCTCGTTTCTTTCAGAATCAATCTGTATGGACATACACAGTTTTGAAATGTACATGAAATTATCTAGATAAACATTACAATATGCACAAAATAGCATGTTTACGGCGATGGGTTTGTAAAATCCTCGCTATATAAAACTTGAGTAAAACCCCTTAAGTCATTTAGAAAACATTTTCAAAATTACAAACAATGAGCTAGACAAGGTCAATAAGGTCAAGAAAATAAATCCGTATGACATGTTATATTTCATTTTCGGTTATTGTTATTTTACAAAAAATAACAGAATACCTCTACACATTTGTTCCGCTCTGCTAGATGGTCTTTGTTTTAATCAAAGTGTTTAATGGCCAGTTTACTTTTGCATGTATACATAACTGACTATTGTTGATCACCGGTTTTAAATTAGCACTGTCTACCTGTTTTCTATACGTGCGCTTGCTGCATTTTGAGTGAATTTTTTTTAAGTGTTTATGTTTGCTATATAAAGTTGAAGTTACATATTTATTTATGAATATATTTATAAATATATAAATATTATTTAAATTGCGGAATTACAAAAAAAAACAAAGAATACTACCACTGGTGGTAAGAGGCATACATAAATAGTAAGTACATAAACGAATAATAATTATGACAATACTAATGCGGACTTTTATTATTTGTACGAACAATGTTATGAAACACGAAAGGACTATTCTCGAAGTTGTTTTCCCACCACTTTATATAAACGATTATTGATAAATGTGCACTGTTTTAATTTAATGTTTAAAATAAAACTCTAAAAGGAATTATTAATCGATGTAAATGAAAGTTACTTTTTTAATGTCGCTCAATACTATGAAAGCGATAATTATATCATAATTACTTTTATTAACGTTAATGTATAGAATCCATCAATACACTTTTATGACAGAAGGTCCCGCGGAGACTTTGACGAAGAAATGTCCAGCGGACACGTTGATAAAGGAATGTCCAGCGGACACTTTGACAAAGGAAGTTCTAGAGGAAAGTTGATGCATGAAAATACCAGAAGTGGTGAGTTGATAATATTACTGTCGGATTAAATCGAAAGATGGCAGAACCGTAGTCCGCCCTTTAAGTTATTCCATTTTTTTAAATTTATTTATTTACTGGTTAAACGGCAATTAATTTTTGGAATGTTTTATTACGAACTCGCTTTGTTTTAATGCTAATGTCATTACATGTTCAGTACAGAATTTGACCGAACATTTATTATTAAATATTGAAGCTTTGTTAGAAATTTGACTGAATATGCATTAAAAATGTCATCATGTTAAAAAAATAATTTTTATTTTTCGTTTGGTGTTAATAATTCATCATGAAGTGTTCATCTATAAATGCAACATTAATAATCAATTATAAAGATTATTTGTGTTGTAAGTTCGATTAATGTTGTATATTTATTTTGTGTTTAAGTTATCAATATAACAACTGCTTTTGGTTAAGCTTTGATGTGAATACATGTATAACTGCCTTTCATTTGCCTAATTTACCATAACATTCCTTTGATATCAAATACAATATGAATCTACAACAAGTGATACACAATTTCTGCCAAAATGAAGCCCAACGATTTTCCGGAATATGCATATTATAAACAATACTGCCCTCACATTAACTGATTTTCGTATGTGTGATTACTTTATGTATTCACTGATCTTATTTTTTTACAGATATTTTATATGATATTTCCATATTGTAATCGCTTTTCTGAAAAGATTCAAAGGTACACTTGAGTAACGAGAATGACCTTCGGAGGGAGGTCTTTCAAGTCCATAAGTTCACGCAATTACCGGTAATTAACAATGTTGTTTACATCACTGTGTTCATATTCATCCCTGAAACATCATTAAGTTGGTTGTAATAACAGCGCCACAATAATACTATGCGGTCTTTAATGTTTTCCAGCTATATTGGTAGCTGATACGCACCGTGGTCCTACTTCAATGAAAAAATCAACGGAACTTCCAAGAGTTGCAGAGGCGATTTCAAAGAAAGCCAGGTTGCATAATATTGTTGTTTTTGAAATCACAATAGCGTTCGCGAGTTTCCATTAAGTAATCAGCTTTCAATAGTATATTCTTCTTTACATTTCAGACATTTGATTTTAATCCATAACTTAATGAATGTGTAATTTGTGTCTCAATTGGGTTTTCACGTTTATATGCGACCGTCTATATGCAGCATTATTGCAGCAATTGAATTAAGAAATATATCATTTATTCAATATGTTACAAATAAAAATCATTTCGTGATTTCTTCCTGTGCGCTAATTAGTCATTTCTTATGGAATTAAGATAATATTGTGTTTATTATGATCCATGATTATTTTTTTTAATTTCTTTGTATCGATGTCGACATTAATCGCATAGTGCATTTTGCAAATATCGGTTTATTTTCGCTGTAAACACATTGTGTACACGCCGGTCTTACTGATGTCACCATCTATATATAGAATGCTGTAATAAAAAATTGTCGTTTATTATTTCCAATTTTATAGAGTTGCGTTGTCAGAGGGGGTAATCACGTGATAGTCAAGATGGCGACGTCCAAGTCGATACAGTTATTTTTCGCCATTTAATTCCCTTTATAACTTTTGTTTAATTTTTAAACGACGCTCACTTTCCAGCCATATCAGTAAAAAGTGATTAGCGTTTATTTCGAATTTAAATTCGCTTTGTATCTCGACTTTACTCCTCGCAAATGTTCTTAACGGAGCCCTAATTAAGTCATCCCGCTAAGAAATTTTTCACCGAGTAATGTCGAGATATTGAGCATAAATTACAATGAAATAAACACTAAGAACTTTCTTGCTAATATGGCTGGAAAGTGGTTGAAATTTAAAAAATAATACAAGTAATTTAAGGGTATAAAACAGCGAAAAATACCTGCATCGGCATGGACGTCGCCATCTTGATAATCACGTGATTACCCCCTCTGGTTGTGTTGATCGCTGGTTGTTTACAAAGTGGAAAATTATATGGGCATATGAAATATGAAAAAGAGCAAAACGTTATAGTAAATATTCTTTTTTTGCCTAACATGAAACTGTATACCGGTCTTACAATAGTGGTAATTTCTTCTTGAACATGCTTTATCACATAACATGTATTGTTTGCGAAAGGATGTCTATGTACGTTTTTTTTATCAATATACGTCTATAGGATCAGCTACAAGCAATAAACCGAATAAGATAATAAAAAACAAATAAAAATAGGCCCTATATTTCGTTCTTTCCTGTACAATGTGCGAACATTTATTGTCCATTGTGCGAAACATAGTTCTAAAGAGTATAGATTATAATATATTTTTTACATAAACAACATATATGTACACATTTGTTATGTGGGCATACAATTTCAACAATTAATACAATCATAAAAGGTTAGTATTTAACTGACTTGCCTTATTTTCATGTAAAATCCGCAACACAATGTATTGTCCACCACTGTCAAAAAATTGTAAGACAAATAAACTCTAAATAGTTCACATCTTTATTGTATTGTATACATTTATTTGCGAATTGCATGAGTAAACTCCTTGGTCAATCCTTTTCACATATATAAATATGCTACGTGTAAGAAATAAGTCAACGTTTTCAACTGCACGTGTATGATTAATTCTCAGGCTTTATTTTAAATACATTTTTAAAATAATGAGTATTATTATTCAAATGCATGCATATTTGTAAAACATAATTAAGAATAAACAATGGTGTTCTTTATGTGTAACTGTGCGGCCCCTTATCACCCGACATTCATACAAGTGGCTCCATTTTACAAGCAAATTTGATTAAACTGACGTTTAGAATTGCTAGAATTTATAATTTTTGATTCAAGAGCATAGAGCGGTTAATTACTTATCAGTTGGATAAATACCTTTTCAATATTACAATTCAATATAAATTCCATCACGGTTCAAGACGTGGAATTGCACATGCATTTTACATCTTATCGACTTCACCAAGTTCCAAATAGACAACGGCAAATAGTTGAAATAATCCTAATTTATCTTCTGAAAGAGTTCGACACGGTTTACGATTCCATTCGTTCAATTACATTAACAGCCATAAGTCTGATTGATTTCTACTTGAGGCGGTTTCGTATTTTTTTTGTAGTAATCCGATCTTTAACTATCAGTTAAGGCGACACAAAATAAACCTTTTATAAATTTTTATTGAACTTTAACTCCAGCTCACATTCAGACTAACAATAGTTTTGATTTTTTGAAATTGAAGTGGTGTACATAGTAAAGCAAGTAACTCTTTGGTTTGTTTTATTACTCAAGGTAAAGGCAGGTGCCTCCTTGGATGATACAGTATACATTGTGTTCGAAAAGTTCATCCCTTAAATTCTATGTACATTTGTTGCTATCCCTACATCCTGATATATGTAACTAGTTAAATAAGTCATACATGTTTGTGTTGCACTGCCTCACTTATCATTGTGGGCTAGATAAATGGATAAACATGGTAGAATCTATCTTTAATGTTGCAGTTTATTTAATCTGCCCCAACGAATCATGTGCATGTTGTTGAGATAATTATACCTCCACACCCTCCACCCAAGAATCGGTCGGTCGGTTGAATTTTCAGACTGCACATGTGTACGTTTGTTGCAAACTAGTCTATAATTTTTTCTGTACATCAACATGAAACTATATGCGGTGTTTTGGGGGCGATTTCCTTCTGAAATGCGCCCCATAGGTAACATAATATACGTTTTCCGAAGAATGAAGTCCGTTACTGCAATTAACCACTTTGCATCCAGATTCTGCATTCGCAAACAAAATAGTTCCGATGAGCGCGTTCAATCCATGGCAACGTCTTTCACTGTGGCATTAGCACCCGAGTAACACGCAGTCCTCATGGAAGGTTTTTGTCTTAACTAAATCTTAGATACATATGACACTAAGTCAGAGTAAAAACCTAGGTCACTAGTTCATATGATAATAATCAACATTGTAATTACAAACGTTTCGCAGTTATGAATTGGCACGTACGACAATGACTTGTTTTCAAATGCAGCATTTACTTTTAACCCCCAATAGCTAAATCATATATCATGTTGACAGCCTGTCACCCTTCCTTAATTCCATCTGTTATATCCAACAAAGGTGATTGGTTGGCATCCCGGTGTATAGTGTTTTTACGACCACAACATTTGAGCAAAATCGCCCCACCAGTACTTTCAGTACTTTGATTATTTTATACTTAGTAAATGAGCAGTACGTTATTTTCGTGATTTTCTACGCCGAGTGTTTTGCCAATGACCGTTGGCGGATCCGGGTTTCTTTCACAATTGCTATTGTGAACTCTGTAAAAAAGTATTTCTATCTGTGTAGAAGAGCAAAACGCTCTTATCGTGCGTTTAGCGATATTTTTAAACTTCGGCAAATTTTGGTTACTTATATCAATGTGCATGCGTACTTTATGTCACAAACAGTTTTCTCTGGATCCAAATGAAAATGTTTAGGAGTGTTCTACCATGTCGAAGTGTTAGATCTTATTTTGGTGAATGCCATACTGTTAGTTAAAAACGTTGTGTGCATTTATTTATTAAGTTAACGTGTACCTGAGCGTCTGTGTGTTTGGTAAATATAACGTAGAGAACGACATGATTTTAAGAATAATTTTACAATTACTTAAGTCTTTCGCTTTTCGCAATTAGGATAAAAGCTATTGAAGGGTTTACATGTAATCTTCAGTTATATCTATAAGGATTCATAATCCCTTTATTTTTATTTAAGCATAATGGTGTAAAATGTTATACCTTTCAATATCATGCAATATTATATCATGGAAACCAAAATGGACGTAAGGATTTACTTTCAATTCTTTTCTGTGGGTGGTATCCTTCACGTATAATGGTGAAAGATATTAAATCAATATTGCTTTCACGTTTACGGTTTGATGTGTGTGTAACATATGCTAACTATATTTTATACGTTTAGTTTGGAAGTAAATTTATTGCTATAATTTCATGTTTTCAGAAATTCGAAAGATACCTCAAGTAAACAAACTGTTGAGCGGTCTACCAGAGGTAGCTATAGAGACGCACGCGTACATGTACATTTGTAACAAACAGTTCACGAATCTAAAGAAAAAATATGCAACACAAAATCATACTATCTTTACAAATGTGTCATAGGACTTTATGGCATTGTGAGTACCGGTGGTAAGCGCTCAAGAAATACAACAAAACTATAATGACACTTGAACAAACCAACAAATTATATTGGAATGGCGCGTGCCCTTACAAAATGTTCTGACTTAAATATAGTAAAGCAAATAAATCACATTGCTGTCCGTATCCCTCGCGTATATAATACTCGCTAAGTGTAAGCATATGCATATCACAGTTGCAAAAAGCGTTTATATTCTCAAGTCTAAATTTGCAGATGAGTATCATGCCGTATTTAAATGTCTACAAAGAGCGTATAATTTTCAGAGAAGAACCTTGGACACAGACCACCAGATGATATAGAAATGATAGCCCAGGAATGTGAAATAGGCTCATTTCCAATCTTTAAAGAAAGCTTGTGGACAGCAAGAGGCATAATTAATGTTTCTGTACAGGACATTGTACTCGCCATAGATTTGGGATCGTCATGTTCTGGGACATGTTGGCAATCATGGGCTGGGACAGAGAATGCCCGGACTAAAAACGGACAAAACGGACTCAAACTATTCAGAACAACGAGTTTGAATTTGGAGCTTCCCTTTCCCTTTTTAACGAACACACATGTCAACATGTCAATTCATGATGCAGCACAAGAACTCAAGCAAACAAACAAAATTGGATTGATTATTGTAGATAGTTCACAAAAGAACATTGTTGTTGAAGCTTTGAAAACAGCTGGCGCCCGCAACGTTGGGGTCCTATTTCTCGGCGAAAGTGATGAGACTCCAGTTCTTCCATACGTTTATTTTGGCCACACGCAGTCCAATTCGATAATTAATGATGCAGACCGCTTGTTGGAACGTTGTGCCTTTGGTGTACTAAAACAAGTTTATTTGGAAATGAACAGCGAATTGAAGACAGGTAAACATTCCGTATGGGTTTGTATGCACACTTTATTATTTATAATCTAGATCCACAACACCTTTTTTTAAAATAGTTTTATTTCTCTAGTTTAAGGGGTTACATTTGATGTTGTCAGTCGGTTCCTGACGGTCGAAATCGTTGAATTATCGTGAAGCATGTACACGACTTTCAACTGAGTTAAACACACGTTTAAATATTTAACATTTATCATAAATATGGTAATTCTGGTGAATTTTGTATGAATTAAGTAGTAAATAGTTAATTTCTGTTGTAGTGTACTCGTCTTTTGGATTGTTAACTAGTATAGGAATTTATGAGAGCCTGAAGAGTGCGTAATATTGGTACCCTAAGGCACAAATGAATGGGGGTTTGACATAATGCAGACATTGTGAAAATATAATTGATTTCAGAAAAAGAGAAACAGTGCCTGCAAGATATTTTTGATATGATACGCGCATCGTTTAAGCGAAGCGGGGTCCCAATAGAAGAATGGCCTAGCATTCCAGAGGAAATAGTTGACAATTCGACGGATATCGATACGGTATTGACCAAGATTGCTGGCAAACTGTATTTATTACAAATAATATTTTATCAAAGTTTTGTTTGATACATACCCTCAAGAAGGCGTAGAAACGTTTGGCCTTTATTATATATTTTTGTATAACATGTCCTTTTTGGGTGTTTTCAATATTGTCTTTGTAATGCCCAAACATAAAATAGTCTGTGCATGCGTTAAGATATGAACAACCGCTACTGTAACAGTTTTTTTCATTTAGTAAACTTTTTCGGGATATTATTGAAAAAGATATAGCTCCATGCTACCTCACATTGGTGTTATACATTCGTTAAGATGTATACTATATTAATAAGATACTATATTTGTTCAAGGCTCTAGAAGATATTTTCAAGCTTCCTACCGTTATTGGATGCAAAAAAGCTCGCGGAATACTGCAGATATACATCGACTCATCTGCTGATTCGTCTGTCGAAGATCATATAAGAAGCATGCTTGCGAAACATGAGATCGACAAGATTCATTTTAGTCGAAGAATAACAAAACAACTTTGTTGTCCTGGCGATTCATTATTTGGAGGTCAAGGAACTCTTGGGGGGTTTGTTTTAAAACACAAATCGCAAACCGTCTCAGTGAGAGATCAAGAACTGGAACCCGTCGCAGTACCGGCTGCTTCACTCGACACTTTAGTAGCTCTTGTTTCAAGACATGTAGTCCACACAAAACAAACTCTACTTGTTGACGGTATGCAGCAACCAATTGGCAATATTACTCAGATTAATGCTGATGAAGAAATAGACATTTGGCCAGTAGATGTTGATGATGCTTGTAGAGCTATGTGCGACACATCGTTCAGGACAGAAGAGTGTGTGCGGATGAGGGTTACCAAATTACGAAGAACAGAAAATATACGGGAGTTAAGAGGAGCACCAGTGTACATTTGGGGCTCAAAATCAAAACCTGGCCTAGGCACTCTTTATGGTCCTGACTTCAGAGATCGAAATGGTCTGAATGTCATTGTTCGAGACCGCACTAACGAGGCACCTTTCGCACAAGAGGGGGACAGCGGCGCTATGGTTTGCTACTATGATGCACGCAACGGCGGGATGCTATACGCTACTGCAATGGTTGTGAAAATAATGCGTGAAAGAGACGGTTCCAATCAAGAATACATAGCTCAGATTGTGGACGATACTCTTCAAATACTTGCCATGCGGAATGGATGCGAGTACGAGTTCGTTGGGTAGGATACCGATACTACCAATGCCGGAATATGTCGAACACATGTTTGACCGTTGCATGGTGAACCTTTTGTGAAATCAAAGCTCGAAAGAAGAATTTTAATGCACAATTGATCAGAATGGTTCGAATAAGTACTAATGTTTGATAGCATCTTGTTCTGAAACAATATATGTAATAATTATGAAAATATTCGTATAAGTTTGTTATTTTAAGTGTTTTTTTGAATAATTAAATTTAAATGAAATTTTATTTCATTACAACATACATTGTCATTAACATTGTAAGCCTTTAAACATATTTACAAGTCTATTGGATTGTGTTGTTTTGTTTTAAGCAATGATTCAAGTTGTTGATTTCTCTTTCTGCTAATCTCACACTAATGATATTCTAAATAGTGTACCTGTCATATATGCATATTTCGGGTTCATGCTGTACGTGTGTTTGATGATAAAGTCGACATGAAAGCAGTGTTAAACGTCCACAGCTCAATGGATTTAATTGCTTAAACTTACCCAAACTGTTTTTACTTTCTTTTTCGTTTAAAGTTATCACTTGTTTCGTTCGTCTACAATAACATTCAAATGTGTGCAACTGCGAACTTGTATAATTATAACATCATATTATAAATTTTTTTGTCTTGATACATTGTCAACTTTACTATGATTATATTTTGTCACATGGACTGTTTATTATATGCGTGTAAACTAACCACATAAGTTGATAACATCTATGCAGTGATAGGTGTAGATTGCCTTTTATTTGAGTGTGTAACTCACTTGAACAACTCTCACATTTAATTGCGTTTTATTTTCATTATTGACTGTATTAGTTGTTTTTGCATATATTCTTCTTAGAACTAAATGAACAAAATAATTACCATCGTGATTCCCGTTTACGATGCAAATTTACAAAACACCAACATCTAACAATTTCTTTTTTGCAACTACTTATACAGTTAGTTTAACCAATGGTTGAGTTATGTGTCGAAACAAAATAATTCTTTATAGTGTTTCAACTGATTTGTTTGATTTTATTATGAAACCCTAAAATATATCCGAATACACATATTTTCTATGCGTGTTTTTTCCACATGTATTTATTTCTTTTTTGTCCGTGTGTTTTTGCTTTCTTTATGTGAATGCACAATTAATGTATCATGCGTTATATAATAGTTATCAGATAGTTATCATAGATATTTAATTATATGCTGTTTTTTGTTTATGGACACATTTTTGACAATACAGTTCTATAGGATCTGTAGAATTTTAGAATTTCAACACGCATCAAAAATGTGCATTATTTAATTTGAAGCTGATAATACAACGCACATTAAGAAATCGATTTAGCAGAACAAAGGGTTATTAAATTACATCAGATTAAGTTAGAATGTGTGTGGAAATTAATTCTCCACATTATCAGTTTTATAATCTAAATGTTAATTGAGATATGTTTATTGTCATTCATACATTCAAGTACACTAAACATTTATTCTAACAATACATATGGGTTTGCAACTTAGTTTAAAATATTGCAATTTAATCCAAACTATTTGTTCTTATCAGTGTAAGTAATAAGCTTCATTATGACTGCTGTCTTATTTACTGCTTTTGTTTTAAGAAAGTTCATAAAGATCAGATGAACATTAATGCGTATTGTTCGATATGCATTACGTGTTTTAATAGCTAAGAAATGGTATCGATGTTTTGATATGTGCTAAACATTGCTAAACATTGATTTTTCTATCTGCTAATCTCACACTAATGATATTCTAAATAGTGTACCTGTCATATATGCATATTTCGAGTTTATGCTGTACGTGTGTTTGATGATAGAGATGACATGAAAGCAGTGTCAAACGTCCACATCTCAATGGATAAGTATTTAATTGCGTAAACTTACCCAAACTGTTTTTTACTTTCTTTTTTTTTAAAGTTATCATTTGTTTCGTTCGTCTACAATAACATTCAAATGCGTGCAACTGCGAACATCTATAATTACAACATCAGATTATATATGATTTTGTCTTGATGCAGTGTCAACTTTGTTATGACTATGTTTTATCAGATGTACTGTTTATTATATGCGCGTAAACTTACCACATAAGTTGATAACATGTATGTAGTTATAGGTGTGCAATGCCTTTTTATTTGAGTGTGTTATTCACTTGAACAACTCTCACATTTAATTGCGTTTTTTTCATTATTGACTTTATAGTATACTTTTATACTTTATACTATATTGACTTTTACAAGACAATAGTTCTATTGTGAATTCGCACTGGAGAATCGTTAACGCATATCTGTATACAACCCTGAAGAAGTCATACGACCCACTTTCGCTGTTGTAATCTTCATGCATAGGTCATTGGTTTTATATCGTTCAATTTTCATTTTATTTCATCTCTGATAGGTGTTTCTTGTTAGATTTATTTTTTAGCAATCGCATAAACAACAAAGGTATGTAATATGGATCCTTTACACCCATTATTGCTCCTTCTTCCTGTATTTGCGCGATGATGATCTGAAATATTAACTCTATGACGCTATATTTTTAAATCTTTTTCTATAAAGAAGGAATGTAGTAGATACTTGTTAGTAGTTTCATTTCATCGTGCCTCAAAAAGTCGTAACTTTCTTGCTCTGGTATCTTTCCTACCATTGAGTAATTAAATGATAATTAAATTGAAAGCGTTTTAATTCCCTTTTATTATTGTTTAATTTGAGTTACAATGCTATGAGGTTAATTTTTATTTACACTTAAATGTAACATGAACATTGCTGGGCCAAGTGTGAGGTTGAGCGCTCTAAAACCGGTTTAAACCCCCAATGCTTTGCATTGACCGTTCCAAGGCGGTGACCCCAGCTTTATTCTTATTTGTGTTTATGTTGTTTTGTATTGTGCTGTTTTGTACTGTTTGGGCAATTGGTCACTTGCCTTAAATAAAGGACCAACTGATTGTTTATGATAATAATTCAATACTGCTCCAGCAGCTGGAGTTTCACTTCTTTATATTTATATTTATAAGTTGTTTTGCATATATTCTCCTTAGAACTTAATGAACAAAATAATTATCTTCATATTTCCCGTTTTACGTTGCAAATTTACAAAACATAAAATCTAACAAATTCTTTTTTGAAACTACTTATAAAATCAGTTTAACCAATGGTTGAGTTATATGTCGAAACGTAATATATCTTTAAGCTCACTGTATAGTGTTTTAATTGATTTGTTTGATTGTATTATGAAACCTTCAAATATATCCAAACACACATAGTTTCTATGCGTGTTTTTTTTCACACGTATTTATTGTTTTTTTTCCGTGTGTTGTTTCTCTATTGTTCTACACGTACAATTCCTGTATCATGCGTTATATCATAGTTATCATATAGTTATCATTGATATTTAATTCTATCTTGTTCTTTTGTCTATGAACACGTTTTTGACAATTCAGTTCTATGTGATCTGTAGAATTGTAGAATTTCGACACGCATCAACAATGTGCATTATTTAAATTGAAGCTGACAATACAACGCATGTTAACAAATCGGTTTAGCTGAACAAATGAGTTATTATATTACACTCGATAAAGTTAGAATGTGTGTGGAAATGAATCGTCCACATTATGAGTTTTAATATCTCAATGCCATTAAGAAATTCAAATACACTAAACATTTATTTTAACAATACATATTGGTTTACAACCTATTTTGAAAGATTGAAATTTAACCCAAGCTATTTGTTCATATCGATGTAACTATGTCATGAGCTTCATTTCGACTTATGTCTAATTTACTGTTTGAGTTTTAAGAAAGTTCATAAAGATCAGATGAACATTTATGCGTATTGAACGATATGCATTGCGTGTTTTAAGTAACTAGTAACTAAGAATATGGATCGATGTTTTAATATGGTAAACATTACTTGTCGTCGATGTCAATACATTCTCTCAGATGACCCTGAATCAATTCAATACATTAAGTGTTAACGTTATTTTTACTTTTATAATATTTGTATAAAATACTTGCACCAAGCAGAGTTGTAAGCATTGCATAGTTACTTCGGGATAAGGTATCTTCATTTCATGTCTAGACTATTCATGACTATATTTGTGTTAATATCATCACACTGTTTACGCTATTGTCGTATTTTCTTTCTTTTAAATATCTTGGTGGTAGAAGTTAAAACTTGTATTTTGCGTTTTGTTTCTAATAAAACACATCTTACAAATTGTAGTTATGATAATTGTTTCTGTTCAGTTAAGACTTCACGGATAATGTGTCTGTTTCAGGATTGAATTTAAATAATCATTATCGCATGAACGCAAGAAAATGAAGTTTACTCCATATAATATGTACAATATTTTTGAGAGTATTTCATACCATAATTATATATTTGTTTGATCAGTTATGCATTTTATAAATCATATAAGACAGTAAGTATACGTAGCGATGATCTGATTAAAACTGCAATATACCGCCCTATCAAATCGAATATCTGAAAACATAATGCATTCATTTTCTAAACATATACAATTTTTGTTCGGTAATGTCAATGTTTTGCTATAACTTTAAATAAATAAGTAATATCATGGTAATATTCAAGTTTCAGTGATATTGTAACAAATATTAACAAATTAAAGCATAAACAAAGGCAAACGTACAGTCAATCTTGTATTAAGAGACCACTCAAGGGAGTAATCAAAAGTGGTCTCTTAATAAAACGGTCTTTGAATACAAAAGGCCATTCTGGAAGAATGCTTACCCTCAATTTTAATCTATATGAAGGATTATCTCTTTTATCCACAATGATTTTAACTTTTATAATAAAATGAATATAAACACAATACATAAACAATATTTTACTTATAATGTGTTTTATTTTTCACTTATTATAAATTATCATTTATTATAAATCAATTGTGTGTACATATTTATTTGCAAAAACAACATAGACAAGGAAATATTTTTCCTAAGAACAAAGAATTTTGCTAAAAATGTGTAACAGTCTACATATACATGTGTACAGCTAAAACTAGAAATAAATGTCAGAAGCCAAAAGCTATGATATATTATCACATGTATTTCTCTTTCCGTTTCTATATTGCGCGTTTTTTTTCACCTGACACATTATTTTCCACGTCTTCAAGCACCTCGGCTTTACGCTTAAGAATGTTCTGAATTTGGGTTTTACCGACTCCAATCTCGTCTGCGATTTTACGTGCACTTATACTCTTTGACAATTCCAAAACCCGAATTTTCTCGTTCAACGTTAACACTTTTTGTTTGGACATTTTAATTTCTGCATGTACGCTTAAGGAAATCTAACTCGATTATGATACATAATGAGCTGAAAAAATTAAAACACGTCAATTGAAAACAAACAATCAGACCTGGTTGGAAAATTTATTAAGTAAATAACAATGTGATTGGCTTACAAATATCTACTAAATAGCATTATTACATATTGGTAATGTACGGATTTCGACAGATGTTGCCGATTAATAGTTTATTTTCCGCACTTCTCAGGAAATGTTTGTCGCATACAGTGCATTGTTTCTGCACCTGTTATCTATACTCGAGAAAAATCGGCATTGTCTCTTAACGATCCACATAGTAAACTATTTAAGCTGTAGACTGTGCGCAATACGTTCCCCTATTATTCAACTCAATAAATTAATACGCAGTCTACAACAATACCGGTCAGAACCGGTCAACGAGACAAAGCATAATCATAATGGTTGGTGTGAAAACAAAGCAGAGGTGTAACATTACATCTTATCGGCTTAGATAAACAATTAACACGGATTTGTCCCTGAAAGATCAATGGATTAATCACTTTTATCTCCTAGTGGTCGCTTAATTCAAGATTCGGACATCAAAATACACAAAAATCAGCGGTCGCTGGTCGCGTAAGACAAAAGTCGCTTTATACAATATCATTATATAGTGAAAAAGCTCCGTGGGATTTCAAAATGGTCGCATAAGACAAAGGTCGCTTAATACAAGTGGTCGCATCCACAAGATTGACTGTATATGTAACACGAGAGAACTGCAAAAAAACAGCAGTTAGAACCTACAAACATAATACTTAACGTGTTAAAGGGGCTGTCAATCAGATTGACGAAAAAAGAAAAGTTGTAAAATACTGTCATTAAATACTTGATATTGGTAAATTTAAACATTGGATCTAAAAAATCTCCAGTAAAAAATCAAGAAAAAAATAAAAAAGTAACCCTGAACAGGGCTCGAACCACTGACCCCTGGAGTCCTGGAGTAAAATGAGTAAAAACTAATAAGTCTCCCATTTAGACCACTCGGCCATCCTTCCGCACACAATGAACTATGCATGTTATACTTTATAAAAGCAATCCTCGTAGTTTCACAAAATATAACGACAACAACAGAACTTTCCAAATTACCTGGTCGACATACTCAGTAAAATTTTATTACCGAATATACTGAAAATATGAAAACTAATCAACATTTTTCAAGTAATGTAATGTACGAGTTGTGATATTTTAATCAATATAAACTAATAATTGTAAAAAATACGGTATTTTATAACTTTTCCATTTTTATCGTGATAAATAGCAATCAATCGTGATACATTGGCTATCTCGGATTCCTCCGTAAGATGGTCCTCGTGGCTAACGGTCGCCATCTTGCCTTGTATTACTACTTTACTACCCAAAAGGTTATCAGTCTATTGTTATGAGGCTGTATACGATGCGCGTTGAACTGGCGCCAAACTTTTTACCGAAACTTTGATATTAAGAGCACTATTAACGTTCATTTGTGTTGCATTTGACCTAATATCCAAATGAATTAATTTTTTATTATTTTTTTATCACCCTATTATCTAATTTTTAAGATGAACTTACGGTGTTTACAAAACCAATCAAACCGAAAGTTAAACTGGATACATTACGTTTCGCGATGTACACATTAAATATTTGTTCAGTTTGAGGAAGCGAATCGATCATAGACGATGGAATATGTATTCAATACAGACTATCATTGTCGATAGAACGTTAATCAAAATAGTGACCATAAATCACTACACATGTCTGGGTTGATCTTTAATATAATTAATGCACGTTTCTGATATAATTGCCTGTATCTAAATACCATGATATTGATAAATTAAAACGTTTTTTCATAAATAAACATTACGTGTTTTATCATTATCATTTAGGTAATATAGAATTGTATCATTATCATCACTAAATATTCTTAAAATTTAAAAACAAACACTTAAATTATCATGATTACTTTAAAGTAGAATTTTGAGTTCTACTCATTATTTTCAATGAATTTCCACATTTGCTTGATTCAAAATAAAATCTATTAATAAGGGTTTCAGTTTTAAGTTTTAACCTATTTTTAGTTCGATTAAATTTAAAGTACTTACTAGTAACTACGTACATGTATTTGAAATGCTCTGGATTCCGTTTCCTCGGCCTACAACCAGTACTTGGGTGTCTCTTGGAGAGTTCTTAAGAATGCTCCCACACTGGGGATCAAACCAGTGACCTCCAGATCATTAGGTGGACACCACATCCATTACACATCAGCGACCTTTAATTATTTTAGTATTGCAGGCTAGCATTTTATAATATAATGTTGATACACAATTTTGGTAAATGATTAATGTGCAGTACAAAATAAATCTAAATGCATACAATTTTAATTGTGTATATTGTGTGATTATTAGTTACACATTCACTTTTTAGAGGTATACTGGATTATGAAAGACTGATAAGCATAAAATTGACAACTCATCTCCCCAATGATACTTTGTGTGGCTCATTCTCAGAACAGACCCACAGTCAGTGAGAAAACTACAGTGTAAAAAGACCACTTGATTGTGACAATTATGGCTGACCAAGCAAATGTTATCATTTAGTATAAAGAAGACTTCCAGTTTATTATACATTTTATACCAATAATGACATTGACCAACACAGAAAATAATTCTAAGGTTAATTTTCCCAAAATTGACTGTTACAATTGGATACTGTTTTAAGCTTCACTCTACTTTGTCTGAAAATAAAAGTCCTAAATGATGTAATAGAAACATACATATCTAATATTTAGTTTTACAAGTATATGTACACATATATAATATATCTTTTTATCAATGGTCAATCATTTTAAGTTTAATTAATATATGTATATATACATGTTTATTAAATTATGCTTTGATTTTTTCTATTGAAGCCAAATTAATATCCCATTAGATAAATTAATATCACAGCAGTATTCCTAGTTTGTCTGCAAGTGCTGCAGAAATCAGGGATTATTATTTTACTCAGTCAGCCTTAATCTTTATATTATAACTGTTAAAACAGATTAAGATGTGTATAATACAATTGAGGATGCATCAAGATTTAAAAAAAAGATACATGTATAAATTAATAAATAATCAATAACAATCATAAAACTGTGCAATTATTTTCAGTATTGTGTAAAAGGATTTGAAGTAATTATGTGTTTTTGAAATATGATTTATATGAATTTGAATACATATATAAAATTTTGGTGATTTTCTCAGACAAAACTGTTAATGACATATTCAGAATGTATTATTGTATTATTCATTCGATTTTTTTAGTACAAAAAGCACCTATCCCTGGCATTTGTATTTTTAGTAATTGCATATTTTATCATTCTGACAGCATTTGTAAACTGTGTTCATGCAAGCATGGACATGGTTTCATTTTTTTAGTATTTAAAAAATCAAATTAAACATTTAGTTTTGATGTAAAATCAGTTTTTATATGCAAGTGTCTATTTCACTTATAAATTAAAACAGCATATTATACATTATTGAAAAGATTATTCCAAGATTGATGTCATATTCCAACTTTGCATAGTGTGTGCATAGTGTAGTTAATCGAACATTGTTTTGAACTGTATGGGCAGCTATATTTTTTAAGAAATGTATGTTGTATTATACAAAAGGCATAATTTCTACCACAAGTAGACCATATAAGGCCTACTGCTACTACATAGGCACTGGTATGAATTTGACACAGTTTTTGATGCACATACAAAACATTAATTATTACTACACTTAAGTATTTTTTTCAAGTTTTTGTTCGACGTTTTTTGCAAAAGAGTGTCTTAATGCATTTGAAAATATACTTAAAACACTGTATTATGTTAATTTGGAATAAAACATCAAACAGGGAATAGACATCATTTTGGTGATTTTCTCAAACAAAACTATTCATTTCATGATCTGAGTTTATTTTTTAATAATGTATCTATACTTCAAGCTTAATATTAATAAGCACTTTTCCATTATTTTTTCATTAACAGTGATTGTATTTTTATCATTTTAACTGTATTTTTAAACTTTGTCCATACACCGCAGTTTCATTTCATGAGGATTTTTTTTTCAATCAATAAAAAATCCAGTTTTGCAGTCAAATCAATTTAAATGATGCTAATTTATATGCAAGTATCTGTTTTAATTATAATTTGTCAAACTAAATAAATATAACATATAAAACTGCATATAATGCACTTTTGAAAAAAAAACACAATTTATTCCCAAATTGATGTCTAATTCCAAATTCACATAATAATGTGTTATAAAACAAACTAAAAATGCATTTTAACATACCTTTTTCCTGATAAAGTGTATTTGGGATGATAAAAAATGCACTTGAAGAGTATTAATGCTGGAAAAATGCAGAAAAATAATACATTTGTTTCTGTTAGAAGTGTGTCTTGTCTGCATTTTAAAGTGTATTAAATGCACATTAAATGCAGATAAATACAATGCCAAAATTGTTACATGTAATGGACATTATATGCACTTTTTCTTGTAATTAAATGCTTTAGTGCATTGAAAGCATCTTTTAATAACGTTTTAACAATTAATAATACCTTTTAATATAAATTTTCCTTTGAAATGTGACACTTAAATGATTTTTGCACCACTAGTAAGAGATATAATTTGTGCTCATATGCTTTATCATTACATTATATTATATCATTTATTGTATAAAAATTACCCATAAAATTCATGTGAAAGCTCAAGATATAAATAGCAGCTTGCTACACCCTGCTCCTTTTTACATGATTTGATGGTATTTAGTCCCGGATTCTACATGGCCAAGCGCAAATGTGCAGATTTGACAGTAAGTCTTAACTGGGATCCCATAGGCAGACTTTCATCTTACTTGTATTTAATTTAATTCATGATATGAATTGCTCTTTGGCAAATCTTCGTTGGTAACAGTATTCTTCTGATTTTTTTTCACTTTGTAGTGATTATATTTTCATTATTTATCAGACAACATCTCTCTTCAAAAGTTTAACATGATTGCTTGGTTAATTTAGAAACAAGATCAATGCATAAAATGAAAAAATGTGTAATAGTAAAAATGGCAGAAAAAAGCACTAGATTATGTGCCTTAAATCTTAGATGATATGGTGATGTATTGGAATTTCTTATAAAAAATGTGTACCATAGTTGTATAATTGTATAGTCGAATGCATGAGTGGTGTCAATGTCACAATACCAATTAAAGCCTATAATTTACTAAACAACGTGAAGTTTGATGTGTGTTTTTTTCAAGATCTGTTGTATATATATATTTTTGTTGTATATATATATATATATATATATACATTTATAGTGTTGAAAAGTTAACATGCAATTAAGTTACTGTAATAAAGTGACAGTTAGTTTTACTAATTTGGTTGGATGCATATGCAGATATATCATGGTTTGTGCAGAGGACAGTAGCAAAAACAAGAGCTGTCCCCATAGGATGACATATGCCCCCGATAAACGCTTTAATAGAAGTTATGAGCATTTTCGAAACCTAAATGCATTTTTCAAAACCGAAACGCAGACCCAAGTTCAAAGTCAAGGTCAAAGTGGTCAAAATTTGTGTGCGTATTGAAAGGCCTTGTCCATATACACATGCATACCAAATATGAATGTTACATCTGAAGCGCCATAGAAGTTATGAGCATTTTTCGAAACCTAAACGCAAAGTGTGACGGACAGACATTGCGAACACTATATTATGCCCTCCTTCGGGGGCATAAAAATGTGTTTCACATTGTTGTGGTAAATTAGTAATGTAGTTAAAAGAACGTAATCATTAATTATTATAGTTATTGATTATAAAGTGTTGCTGGCATATTGGATGTGTTCATCTAGCTATAAGAAAGTCCCTGTTTTATCCCCACTGACACTGAGTGAGGGTTCTCAAAATATTTAAACAATATGAATAAGTACAGATAGGGTCGAGACAGCCTTGTTGATATGGGGGATAAATACCTGAAATCAAAGCAACCCATGTTAAAGGCTGAAGCCAAATAAACCCCGAGGCCGCACAAGCCTGCTATACGCTGAATAAGTACTGTTTCTATTCAGGAAACTGGCTTTAAAAGTGTCTAACAAAGCTTTAGACTTTCAGTGAGTTTCATTGCAATCTATCTAAAGTAAATTGGTCAAAATAAATAATAATTTGTAAAAAATAGACATTCTGCACAAAATCAATTATTTAGTTTAAATGTGTGCAGGTATCATTTCAGTCTTGATGGTTAGTGAACTATAGCTATGAAACACTTGTT
>NC_068357.1:85350568-85420568 GCF_020536995.1 Dreissena polymorpha | reverse complement strand
CAAAATAGCAGTCGCAGTGGATATTGTATAGGATATTCAAGCGCTCATCAACAATAAATTTGCATATTCATGTAAGTAACCACATGGCTATCATGCTATTAATGTTTTGGGAAAACCCATGTTACTATGTTACGGTCATCGCGTATATTAAAGTATTACCCGATTGGGTACAATTACGTTCAAACGCAACGACATGTTAAAACATGATTCATGTTTTAAACTATATGTATAATCTCTATGATGCAAATGCTGACTTCGCATTGATTGATACTTTTAACTTCAGATGCAGTACGTCATCCGGCAAAGTCAGCGACTTTGTCCCGACTTCCGGCGCTGCTGGCTTCCTGACGCTATTCCTGGTCGGCTTTACGGACCGGGCCGATATCGCCGTCTCGATTGTGTGTTCCGTACGAGTGTGTCTGTACGAGTGTGATACCAAGAACTGCACTGCGATGAGTGATAATTTTTATCTTATAGAAATACAAATTAATTGACAATTCGTGTCATGTTGAATGATTTAATTGTAGGTAAGTAGGGAAATAAATATATACATATATCGTGGTTCTATTAACGCTGAGGTACATATACTAAGATAAATACATTTTTATTGTAGCTAAATATGTAAATCTTGTAGGTAATTAAAACAAAAATCAAGGGTTGTGATGCACAAATATTCCATGCATTATAGCCTTTGTTGAAAAATGAAAATTAAGTCAAACCTTATTTGTATCTGAATAATTGTTACACACGCACACTTTAATGGAGCGTATTGATAATAAATATATAAAATTCGATGGCTGTTGAAAAACTCTTGGCATCAGACAAAAAGGGCTATGGGTACACTGAGATTTCATAACATAACATTTGTTAAAATGAATTTATATTATTGTATTCCATCAACGATTCAACATATGTGTATAACTGCACTCAATTAAGAAAAGACAACGACCTATATTTAACTTTCTTTGTCATATAAAAATTAAACACGCATTCTGACCAAGTATAAATAATGAATACAATAATGTAACGACGTACAAATGTGGTGAAAATTAACGCTTATAAAACACCCTCGTACGAAACTATTTTTTTACCGGTTCCAAAATTAGCTTTTTAATTGCCACCATCATCGTCAGCTCATTATCTACTTCCTCTGTCATAATATCTTTCAGATTACACTGTTGCACAAAGATCGGCTAGTTATTACTGCACCACTATTGTTTCACACAGTGAGACCAAATTAAGTTTTTCCTAAAAGTTTTTTTTTCAGATAATACTGTTCGACCGGATTAACTTGACATGCTGGCACCACTTTCAGATCACATTATGAGACCAAGATAAGCTCCCCCGACATCATTGATAGTTCATACTGTGTGACCAAGATGAGCTTTCCATGCCGAAAACGTTGTTGGATCACAATGTGACCGAGCTAACCTCTACCGACATCGTCGTTAGACCTTACTTCGTGACAGAGATGACCTGACCCTACCTACGTTATTGTTAGATTACACTTTGTGACCAAGATAAGATTTCCCCGCTGACATTATAAGTATGTCACACCTTATGCCCGAGAAAAGCTTTCTTTATGGACGTCATTGTAAGATCCTTCTTTGTAAAACGATATTAACTTTCCTTGTCAAAATAGTTGCTTATTCACACATTGTTTTTACAAATTCTAGCTTTTGCTACCAACAACATTTAAAGATCACTTTTTTCCGGCCTCCTTTTTAAATCACAATGTATGACCTATATAAGTTGAATTTACCGACGCCATTATTAGATAACACTTTGTGACCGCAATAATAGTCCTTGCTGACATTATTGTCAAATCACACTTTGTGAGTGAGATAAAATTCCTCTACTGATATCTTTGTTAAATCACTCTCCGTGACGCAGATTGATAGTTTTGAGCGAAATTATTTTTCCATAGCGACATAGTGGTAAGCATGTTGTGAACGATGTACATCAGGAAGAACAAAGTAAATTCTTCGATTCTAGAAATGCGAAAACGAAAGATGCAACGAAGTTTCTATCTAAACTTGCAAGTAATGAAATTCACCCAAGAAGTACTAATTCTCAGACGAACCACCAAAATGGAAACCAGTTAACATCCAATTTGTACACTGTGAGGTTTTGTCATATATTTTTTATATAGCGTATTCATTTGAGTTGATGAGGTGTTATCGTACTTTTGAAGTACGATCTAATTGACATTGAACCTCAACAACCGCTTACGGTTATCAATATGTGGATGCCCGAACGGTTTATCACAAGTTTGAATAGACACATTGTTCACGGAGATTTTGATGGTCATGATACTATGTTATGCGAAGATATTCGTGACCAGTATGAACAGAACGCACCACTACTTCACTAGATAGCATTTTATAACAAATACTTATATGGTGTTGTTTGTTATTGAAGTGATTAATTGGTGTTTGCCTATATTTTCATCGTATGTTACTATAGCTATACCATCCTTTCGTGTATGTCCGGCCGTCTATTCGTCTTTGTTTCAGTTCATTTGTCTGCAAATTGTGTTCATGCGATTACTCAAAAAGCAAATTTTAAAATAATGAAAAAAGAACAAATGAAATTATAATGAAAACATTTAGCTTCAGCTTTCCAATACGTCTGAATGTCATTACTTTCTTTGTGCATCTGTATGTGTTGTCCCGAAGCACTGAACAAACTATACAAGTACATAGTATACAACTAGATCCGGTGCTTTCTCAGAGAGTACTTAACATTCTTAAAACAATGGCATGCGTGTGAAGTACCATTACACAATAAATAAAAAACGCTCGTATTTTACTAGAGGTCAAGGGTTGGGTGACTGTTACTGGAATAAGAAAAAAACTTACTAAAGTTATAAATAAACAACTTAAAAAAATATGAAAATGATTTTACAAGAAATATGCCAAGGTGAACATTACTAAGGCTCTAACTTATTCATTCTGCGTCGCACTTTCTGGAGTAAGAATAGGGTTTCCGTATTACCATATTTGCTATCAGTTTGTAATTTGTTTTAAGGCAATTAGCTTTTGAAGATATTATAAACACATTTGCACGAGTTCAATACCATGTATGCTTCCATGTTATTACTAAATGAGGTTTTTGATTTTTTTAGAAACCGTGTGGAACCCCATTTCCCAAATAGTCGAAATATGTAGCAGTGCATATATAATTTCGAATGGTCGTTGTACCGACCAAAGTAATGTCATGCCCTAGATCGATCATTTAAACATGACGTTTTCTTTGTTTAACATGTGCATGTTCATTTTATGTTTTTAGTGTTAGTGTTTTGATACTTAATGACTATGTCACTGTTATTTAAAGTGATATTATGGGCTTTTTTCACTGTTGAATTGAGCTGAAAAGAATTAACAGGTCAAAAGAGTTAGTTCAAATGTGGTAACTGACCAATTATCTGCAACTCATTTGCCATCCAGTTGTTTATAAAAATATTTATTATATTCGATATTTTACATGACTCGCCCAGACCTCTAAGCCGAAATGATCCGTAAAACAAAATTGTGTCTTTGTGTCGTATGAACGAATCTGCACTAAAACTAAATGTAGATTCACATCGTACATCGAATCATTTCTGTCGTCTGTTGTCAAAACGAAAGTACGCTTGATATTCAAATGCACTATTTTTCTCTTTCCAGGATATTGTTTTAGTAGGTTGATGCCTCATTAACAAATATAAGTGCATATGAAGTGAAAATAAGTGAAGTTAAATAAACAACGGTTGCGGTAGACACCTATAAACATAGCATATACTGTTAGATGCCCATAATATCACTTTAATGCTTTTATTAGATGCTATATGGTAGTTTGACCTGATAACAGCCGATGTCCATCTTTTGCACTTCTTTATTATTTGTAATAACCCTTTAAAAATTTCTCATGTATTAGCATCTGTTCATATGGCCGCAATTTTGGATAACAGGATGTTTATTTCCTGATGCTGACATAAGTGAATTCTGGGTAGTTTACACTCACTAAATAATTTCCTTAAAACTCATGTAATCAACCTATATTACCTAATAAAAAGGTAAAAGTCGTCTTTATACATGATTCATTTAATTAGTTGATATGTATTTGACTATTGTTTAATGCTAATATTGTCAGAAATTTTCAACGAGTGACATTTACGGTGTCAAGAACGCTCAAATTCTTTTGTGTGCTATTGTGCGCTTTACTGAGCGTTACTTGTGCGCTTTTTGTGCTCATTTCATATGTGCGCTTTAATGTTAATATTGCAAAAAGTCGTGCATGCGCTTCTGGAGAGTATAAAAGGCAATTAAAATTTCTAATTTAAGCAAACTCTGAACGTTGATTTCCTAGGTATAAATCCTATTTTAATATGTTATTGTAAATATTTCATTCAAAATATAAACATAGACTATCAAAATTTAGGCTACACGAAAGAAGAAAGACTGAATTTGAATATTACTTCAATTCTATGATGAATTACTTATGATCTGTCTGTCTGTCTGTCTGTCTGTCTGTCTGTCTGTCTGTCTGTCTGTCTGTCTGTCTGTCTGTCTGTCTGTCTGTCTGTCTGTCTGTCTGTCTGTCTGTCTGTCTGTCTGTCTGTCTGTCTGTCTGTCTGTCTGTCTGTCTGTCTGACCGTCCGTCCGTCCGTCCGTCCGTCCGTCCATCCATCCATCCATCAAGTTGTCGATTATTTATTATAAATTAATAAATTTCGGAAATGTTATAAATCTATAATTCTTGAGATTATTTTTTCTTGTAATATTACAAGGAGCTAGGATCAAATAGTTTTATTTAGTTTTCTGTTTATCAAAGTCCATTTTGTTTCCATGTCAAGGTGAAAATATGCATTTAAAAGCGTGGTAAATAAATCTCACAGAATTAAATTAAACATCAATCACAGCTTCCACTCGGCTCGTGAAGTATATAAACACTTATAAAAATCTGTCAAAAAATGATCGGTACGGTAAACAGTAATCACTCCTTTAAACTCAGACATTATGATCAACAACAGCAGCGATATTCTGAAACTTGCGAGGTCATAATTTTCTTACTAGGGATTTTGTATGAAGGAAACTATGGATCTAAAGATATATAACGGTATAGTAAAGCTTAAAGTTAAGTAAATGTGTTTGCATTTGAGAGGCTGGGTGTAAATAAAACAAGCAACACAAATGTCTTTAAATTTTGCACCAGGTGCCTATACTAAAACAAGTATATGCAGACTTTCTATATACTTATATAAATAAAATAAATCTGGACCATTGCTTAAACCACAATAGCACTTTATTGCACATTATTAACTTAGCCTTACCCGCCTCTTAATGCCACATGACTATTTTCTATTCAATTAGCTATGTGATGTAATCATCTCAATGCTATAATAGTTGAAATTCAAAGACATGCTCGGAACAGTTCACACATTGTATTGTCTTGTGATGCATTTAAGTTATTTTGTATCATAACTACATGAATAAAGTAAACGATTTCGTTTAGTTGACCTTCATGTTAGTTATGCACAGTATACGCCAGCATCTTCCCGGTGCGCGCAGTTGTGTGTACCGACAGTATTATGGGAGCAAGCAAGCAATGACGCTTCGTTTCCGGTACAGACCACGTCATCCAATAAGATTGACATATAGCTAGGCCCTTCTAACGGGTCAATAGAACGGGCATTGGACCTGAAAACAAATACCAATGTTGATAAACCTTTAAACACATTTTGTATTGTCAAAACGTGATATTTATGTCTTCCAACATATACGACATATAAAAGTGCTCATTAGAACAACAAATGTGATAGAAGAACCTCGTTGAAACCACACACGTTAAACTTATCTACTTTCGCCTCAATTTCAAACACTTTTATGCGCGTTTATCATTTTATTTTCATACATTATCTACATGTCAGCTAGATATCTTTTCAACAATAAATTTAGGGATATTTGAACAAGAAATTATTTAAACTTCATAAAATATCAAACAATATTGCAATTTACGTTGGTAGTCCGAGCTGCCTACACACAACTCGAGCAGCATTGCTATTGGAATCAAATGAATCGTCACACACAGTTCCCCATGCCCCGTTCAAGTATACTTCAACTCGCCCATTATTCAAACGAACTGAAAGTAGTAGCTTATGAGACTTAATCAGCAAAACAAGAATTATTGGTCATTGTTACCATTAAGCAAATAAAACCGGTAAATCTATAGCAATACGTTAAAACAAATAGTGATTTTTAGGCGGCATCTTAAATTACATTTTCTTCTAACCATTTTAAATAACTATAAGCATTTGTTTAACTCTTCTTTTACATCTTTTGAAACTTACGATTCATATGTCAATCACATTAATACAAGAAAGATAAGTTGAAACTCATGTTGATGACTTAAACTAATTTTAGAGTACATATTTTTCATTAAATGATTCTAACGAATACTCTGTCAGATGTATAACTGAAATCACTCTATTCATAGTTTGCATACATACGTGAAAGTCACAACGATAACTTACTAGTGTTCTGAATGTTTGCATACTGGCATGTATTGCACGATTGTGTATCTACACTGACTCCATGACATTGCTGACCATACACAGAAGGTTTCGGGTTGGAACATTCTCGGTATCTTTGATGAATTCCACCAACACACAATATTGTGGATGGGCACGTGCTCCACGAGGACCATGCTGTCCAACCCCCATCTGTAGACATTGACGTTGATTATATGTCAATAGACAATAACTTAGGGACCAGTAGTTGAGTAATCTTATACAATAATCTATGAATTTAACGTGAATCGAAATATACGTAGACGTTGTTTTTAAAAACCATTTTCAGTGACGGAAACGCCTTTTTCCGTTTTTTTATATATAAATGTTTTGAAAAGAAAACATCGTGTTACTTGTATACTGTTAACTTATTATAAAAAGTTGGAAAACCTTATTTATTAGCAACAACGATACGTATAGATGATCTTAAAACTCATCTTTAATAACTGGGTATATCTCGCTAAAAATATCAGTTTAATGGCGTTGATAATTAACACAAGAATCTTAGCTTGTACACGATTTGTCAGAATTAAGGCATTTGTCGTTTTTCCCACTTTGTAATATATAGTCCCAATTGTGTCGATCGATCTATCAAATTTGAAATACCTCTACGTGTATATTATCGTTTAGAAATAGCTGTTGGCTTCGACGACATTCGACATACTAATGGCGTTTTGTTTTCGAACTCAATACTCCAAGAATTTTGTGTTTTAAATTGCTCTTTTATAACGGGATTGATTTTACTCAAACTTTCACACTTAAACGCTCGTAATGTGTAAATGATTGCTACAACTTTTGGTAGAATCTAGACCCTTTGTCTGGTTTTTATTCACATTGTAATATTTAGTCTTAAAATTCTGTGTTTTTAAATAGTCCAAATGCTTGGCAGATTTTTCTCCAAGCAATGAAGTCTTTTTGTCCACGTGTGCTGTGAAGGCATGAGTGTCTGTGACATATGTCATGTTAATTTTTTCATGAAATAATGTAAATCACGTTTAAACTTAAACTGTGTTCACCAACTCTAGTGTTTCCATTTTATGACCAAACAGTTAATATACACCCGTTTCTAATTTCACAATTATGTTATACACAATCTAGGGTTTATGATGTTTTATTTCCATGAATACCCGTGCTTGCATGATAACATAAACGAATAAAACAATTATATAGATAGTTCAATACATGACCTGTTTGCGGACATTGCTGAGTGTTGCATGCTCCTACGTCAACATTTGGACCATCACACTGGTGGCCATAAGCAGATGCTGGTGGATTAGTACACTGGCGACTGCGCTGATGAAACCCTCCATCGCACGAGGCTGAGCACGTGCCCCAACTTGTCCACGTGGTCCATCCACCATCTTATGCAATGAGTATAATATGTATATAGTAGAATGGTTTGTTAACCTTTTCATTTTAAACTATTTACATCTAAGAGATAACATAATTGTTTTATCAAATTTATTTGTTAAATCTATTCTCAGATTAATAAAATTGAAACAAATAAACACAATTTCTCAGATGTAAAACATAGTGTCGAATATCAAAATTATGTATTATTGCTTTACCGTAATCTGTCAATTTAAAGGAAAGCGAAATATACATATTTATCATACCGCTGCATTGATATCTGCTTGATATAAGTTTAACGTTGCATGATATATTTTTTTATATCAGTTCAACAGGAAGTTCTTATATCAGTCGATGATTGGAGGTAGGTCATATTACTCGGAATCAACTATAAAGTAATCATTTTAGTAAAATCGAATCAGATTAAACAAAACAAAAACTTTGAGACTAAGATGTAATATATTTTAAACACAAAATGCAGCACAAACAGCAAAAAACATGTTTTGCAAATATTAAGCGCAAGTGCAATGACGTCATTATTAACACATCAAACGACACAAATCATATTCTTTCCCGCTACAAATGCAACCTTTTAGCGATTTTGTCATTATTTCTTTAAATTCGGGGACGTAGAGGTATGATAAACAGAAAAGCAGGTAACTGCCTGATCTTTTTGTAATATATCAGGCTCGGAACGAATAAAATAACGGCTCGGCAAGCCTAACTGTTATATTATTCTACGCCTTGCCTGATATATTACAAAACGATCAAACAGTCCCTGTTATTCTCTATATATTAAACCTAACTATTTTCATGGGCAAATACATGTACGTCTGTTTTTCTGTGTGTGTTTATTTTATTTGGTTAATAAACATTATTATTTGGATACGATTTATATATATTCAGAAGTTGGAAAACATTTATTAGCAACAACAACACGTAAGGAATCTAATTATTGCAACGATCTGTCCACTTTTAGCGCTTTAATTACAGGGTGGATCTCGCTCACACTTCTATAGTTGTATAACCTCTATGTACAGATGATCTTAAAAGAAGAAATTCAAGCTGCGACGGCTTATTGCAGATTTAAGGCCATATGTCTGTTTTTCCAATATACAATCTATAGTCTCAACATTTTGTCTGTTTAACACATATTTAACAACTTGGTGAATCTCGCTTTATCAGTTGAATGGCGTTAATAGCTATGAAAATAATCCTGGCTTTCACAAACTGTTTCAGAGTTCTAGCATTTTGTCTTTTTTCTACTATGCAATATACATGTATAGCCCAAATTTTGTCGATTAATCTTTAAAAGTTGATATACCTCTTATGTATATATTCGTAAAGGAAGTGATGTTAGCTTCGACGAGTTTTGACATAATTATGACGATTTTTGCTGTTGTTTGGACTTTATTCTCACAAAATTGTTTGTTTTCGATTCCTCTTTTATTGAAGGGTTAATCAAGCTAAAACTTTCACAGTTAAGCGATATTTAGTGTGTTTTCAATTCATCTAAATGCCTGGCAGGTTTTTCTCAAACCAAAAAAAATCGAGTGTGCAATTATTAGCTTAATTGTTGCTTTTAGTCTTTGCGTGCACTGTAGAACATAAAACGGATTTATCTGTGCCCAAACATGTGTTGTTTAGGCATGAGTGTCTGTGACACATATCAATTTTTTTCATGAAATAATTTAAATCATCTAAACAATAAATATGGAGTTGTATTTTGAATACTCTGTTTACCAAACCAAGTGTTTTTTATCAAACAGTTAATATACACTCGAAACTTATTTCACTCAAACAGATTTATATGAATACCCCTTCTTGAACTATAACATAGAACGTATAAAATACTTTTATATAGATAGTTCAATATATGACCTGTTTGCGGACATTGCTGAGTGTTGCATGCTCCTACGTCAACATTTGGTCCATCACACTGGTGGCCATTGACAGACGCTGGGGGATTAGTGCACTGGCGACTGCGCTGATGAAACCCTCCATCGCACGTGGCTGAGCACGTGCCCCAATTTGTTCACGTGGTCCATCCACCATCTTTAGGGACGAGTATATCATGTTAATACTTATATGGTATTTTAACATTTAACTTTATAAATATGTACATCTTGATGATATTTTTATTTTACCAAATACATATAACATATAAATCAAATGGATCAGATTTAAAGTCATTATACCATAAGATAAATGAACATTATTTCACAAAACGATTTATTCACATATAACACATAAGCATGGTCGTATTTCCATATTGTTAATTATAGCCTCCTGTCCTTGGATATACGCATATATGGGTAAGCATAATGTATGAACATTTCTGGACGTTTTTGTTTCCCTTATATACACGTAGGTAAAGCACGAATAAATACTATGTGAATACTACACCTGTGCATCCTTGAAGTATACATGTTCTGTAATCCAGAGAGTCTCCAAAGCAGTGATCTCCAAACCTCGCGGGAGGTGGGCTGTCGCAATATCTGGTTCTGTGTTGTAATGCTACGCCACAGGATGCGGAACATGATCCCCAAGTAGTCCATGAACCCCAACCACCGTCGACTGTTAGAGATGTGATGTGTTGATGTTTGGGTAATTCAGAACAAAGACAAGCATTCGAAAATATCAGTGATTAAAAATTTAATTTAACCAAAATTAACTTCCATTTGAGTGTCGGTAAAGGATGTACACATTCAAATAAAAACGGCAACTTTTTATAGATCTCAATTTTGTTGCCTCAAAGGCAAAACATACACAAACGGTTTTAAAAGGAATAGTTTTAATACCCACTAGGCGGGCGCAATAACCAAATATCAACAGTATTACATTAGTGCATAACTAAATCTCCATGTTCCATTGTTTACGCTTCTCCCGAATCAATGTTATTTTATTAATCACTTTAAATGGTAGATACGGTATACGCACTACTTTATAGATTATATTGTAAATGATTACAGTACTTAGAATTGATATGAGGGTTTAATGTCCCGTTAAAGCATCGCTTTTACATGAATGATCAAAGTTCCCTTTACCGTATGTGTCCAAGATAAAAAATTCCAAACTTCCGGACAATTTAGGGATGGACAATCTAGCTTTGGAGAAATTTATCAAATAACCACTAATCAAAAGGAAAATTGAGCTCTTTTGAAATAGACGCTGCTTTTGAATGGACCATGAAGGACAATTTACTGGAATATACATTTACTGCACACAATGTCTGTCTTTTTACTTTTGTAAACAGTAATATATACAAGTAAAATGCTTGTATTCAGTTTGTTTAATTTGTTGTTACGTAGTTAAAGGTATTATCGAAACTGCCTTGTTAAAGGGACATGTTCACAATTAGGTAAATTTGACAAAATTGAATAATATGTGTTTGCTTTGCAGTTATGTATTCTGCGAGGAAACAATAAAACTATGATCTTAAATATCCATTGTATGCATTTTATGACGATTTAAAAACCTGATAATTATAAAGCGTTACAAAAGCGAAACGATTTAATAATTTGGAGAGTTCTGTTTTTATCGTTATATTTTATAGCAAAACGTTGATTTTGTATATGAACTACATAATATAATTCGTACTGTAACATCACGGACAGCGCTTGACTTTTACTCCAGGGTCAGTGGCTCGAGCCCACCTGAGAATACTTTTTATCCCCACGCTTTTCGGAGAAAAAGTGGGGATTATGTGGTTAACTCCGCCGTCTGTCCGTTCGTCCGTCCGTCCTGACCACCATCTCCTCCTACACTATTAGCACTAGAACATTGAAACTTACACACATGGTAGCTATGAGCATATGTGCGACGGTGCAAAATTTATGGGGGTTGGGATGGGGCCGGGTCAGAGATTTTCCTGCGACCGCGATTCGAAAAAGGCTCATAACTACTGTGTCCCTTCAGATATTGCTTTCATATTTGGTATGCATGTGTATCTGGACAACACCTTTCCATGCGCATAAAATTTTTGACCCCTGTGACCTTGACCTTGAACTTGAGGTCAGCGTTTAGGTTTCGAAATATGCGACCACAATTCAAAAGAGGCTCATACCTATTGTGTCCCTTCAGATATTGCTTTGATATATGGTACGCATGTTATTCTGGACAACACCTTTCCATGCGCATGGAATTTTTGAACTTGGGGTCCGCGTTCAGGTTTCGGAATCTGCGACCGCGATTCAAAAAAAGCTCATAACGTCTGTGTCCCTTCAGATATTGCTTTGATATTTGGTACGCATGTGTATCTGGACAAGACCTTTCCATGTGCATACAAGTTTTGACCACTGTTACCTTGACTTTGAACTTAGGGTCCGCGTTTAGATTTTGAAATCTATTATGTGGTTATCTCCGCCGTCTGTATGTCCGTCCGTCCGTCTGTCCTGGCCACTGTCTCCTCCTACACTATTTGCACTAGAACCTTGAAACGTACACACATGGTAGCTATGAGCATATGTGCGACAATGCACTATTTGGAATTTTGATCTGACCCCTGGGTCAAAAGTTAAGGAGATTGGGGTGGGGCCGGGTCAGAGATTGTTACTCATTTTTTTAATGTTATTTTACATTTACTTCTTCATTTCTACACCAATTTACTTCAATTTGATACTGAACATCTCTTATGACAATACAGTCAATCTCAACTATGCATGGCCCCATTACCAACCATGGGGCGCCCCTGGGTCAAACATGCGGCATGTGGATACGCGTCGGCCTCTGCCACGCCATTTCTAGTTTTAATTTTAATTTTATTTTTGTTAATACTTAAGCTTTTTAGATCTTATGTTAACATTGATACATTTAAAGCATTTACTGTCAAATATCCCGTTAATGTGAAACTGAACTCAATGCGATAAAGTAATAGGTGAACATTTTATAATAACGTTATCATAAACAAACCTCCACCCTTATGACTAACAATATTGGTATTTACCAGGACAAGAGTCTCTCACACAAGACGTGTAGTCCGTGGAAGGCCCTTGACAGTTTTTACCATGGCTTGCTGGCGCGGGATTGGTACACGTTCTGGTCCTCATCTGTGTCGTGCTACCACACGTAATTGTACAAGATGACCAACTTGACCAGTCAGCCCAGTTACCGTTAGCTGTTGATGTTATATGAAGTTGATTTGTACAAAACAAATACAGAATGATGAGTAAGAATATAAAATTAAAATTAGCAATTTTAATTTGATTGTAACGTAATGTTATATGTTTAAGTGAAAACTTACTAAAATTGCACAGGTTACAGAATCTGGGACAAATCATCGCAGCATGCTCGTAGTTTCCAGCACAGACGTTGAAAAGGGAACTCATTTTAGCACAGTCAACAGTCTCATCGTCAACACAAGCGGAAGCTAAAAAAAGGTGTTTGTTAACTGGTGTGTATTTTGTATTATTCATTTGCTTAATTGAAGTGTATTTCACGACATGTATTTATAATTGCCTGTTTCGAATTCAGTTGTGTTTATTTGATCATAACAGCAGACTTAACCTCTGAGATGTGATAATTTAACGTAAATGGGTCTTAATACTTCGTTTAATTAACTTCAAGAATGACACAAGTTCGAACTGTTAGCCTTTAAATAAGTATGACATATTACAAAGATCTTATTTATCCTTTCTCAATAGAAAATGAAACCGGTTAATCGTAGTAAAATACGTGAACTAGTTGTGATATACTTTTCGATACGTTTAATGAAGACAGTGAGTGGGTGCTTGAACAACTAAGTGTTTGAGTTATTGAGTGAGTGAGAAGGTGAAGCAGAAAGGGATTCAGGCAATACATTCTGTAATTCAGCATGTTTACAATTAAGTTAATTAAGTAGTAAAGTATTTATTAATAACGTGATCTGTGTATAAATACGCTTTGAAGAGCTCTTTATATACTAATACTTATCATTATAACAATTAACAGTCAAAGACTCGTTAAATGAATTATTATTTCTGTATTGAAATGCACACACTATATATGCATATAAATGCGCGAAACGGTGGGAAATTAACAATTATCGGAACTTCAAAGTACTTTCTTTGGGAAAATGACAAACTACATATTTACGTAAATTGTGAGAGCACAGTTGGTCGTTGCATCTATCGGTTGAACAGCATTCTGAACAGTTGGACGACGTTTGTCTGAGTTGTATCAGAGATCGTCCTATGAGACTTGAAATACTTCCGGGGTCGACACACATCTTTAAAGAAGTGATTAAAACTTATTATGATTTAACTAAAAATTACTTTACCGGTACTGAACATTCAATGAATAGTTTGTATTATCGACGTTTACAGTTCAATTAGATCGACATGTCAAATAAAGCAGATACAAACTATGCATATAAAGCTGCAAATACAATTAAAGGCAGTTTTGTGTAAGAATGAAGCTGTCTTACTGCATGGTCCACACAGCCCACATCCATGACGTTACCGGATGCATCAGCCCTCATGCGATGATAGCAGGCCTAATAGGACAAAGATTTAAATTTTTGCGTCAGTTAAGACAGACACATTGTATACATGTATACATGTATAAATTCGAGTATATATGTTATTAAAATGTATTAGTAGTCATCGTTTCGCAAAGTCACACGTTTTGTTAATGTATTTAATCCCAAATAAACTTGAACATGATGAGAGAGCGTTTAATCAAATAAGTAAACATTGCAATCGCGGAAAAGGCTGCTAAACTTTTTTTCTTCATGGATGCGTAAGCGTTTAAAAAAATAACACGCATTCACAAACATGGTTACTGTTGACGTTGTGTTTGAGTATGCATCAGTATTAAGTCTTGGTTCATTCTTATTAAAGCAAAACATTCGAGACGTTGATTGCATTCGAGAATCAGAATGAAATGAATGACATTTCAAATATTTGTTCCATTTGTCAGGAAAAGGTAAATGACGTATAGTATATGCCTTAACGTTAAATGTAATACAAACAACCCTTTTAATTCAGTAATTATGCGTTTATTTCTTTTCAAGCAAACATACAAAACTATCCATATTGTTTGAAACTCACCATTAAATTGAAAATATTTAATAAGAATTTGCTGCAATCAATGTCTTCATACTTACTCAAGTTAACTATATTGCAACTATTATTTTCGAGAAACAAGTAAAAGAAGCTTATTCAGTTTGTAATTCGTATCAACACAGAAATAAAACCTGCCTGATTTGCTCCACATGTTGTTATGTTTCTGCACGTTGTTATGTCGTGGATGCCATCGCAACTGTAGCACTCCAGAGAATCTTTTTTAACACATACATATAATGGTTCCCTTAATGTAATGATCATTTTAAAAAAGTTAAAATCGGTAGATCTAAACATTAAATTAAGTTCAAACAATTACGCGATATTTGTCAATACTGTTTGTTAATTATAAAAAATAGCATACGACATTATTTTAACATCAACATTTTCTATTATATTATCTACTTGGATGTCTTCTCCTGCACCTTGTTCGTTAACTGCGCAATATTATGAATGGATATAACCTTTTTTCTATACAAATTCCGAGACAGGACGTAACGTATTTAAATTATGGACGCAGGAAAAGTAACACATTTTTTTCTTATGCTGCTCAATCTATTAGATTTTCATATTACCCTAAGATTTGGTCTTCAATTCACCGAGTATGTTAACATTTATTTTCATCAACAAATGATCATAATTAATACAAACGAACAACCCGAATAAAATATAATGGATTGTCCTTTAGTCAAATTATTTTTTACAAAACTTCAGTAAAAAGGCGGGTAAATACACAATCAAAATACCATTCTTTGTTATTATTTTTATTCTACGTTGTGCATATAAGATGAGGTTAGGTCAAACCAGAACACATTTCACATGATGCCATAAAATTAAAATACAATATACACCGTCTGCCTAGACATACGTTTAAGAAATAAAAATACCACTGCCGCTCACAAGCAGAAACAGAAGGGCTGCTGTCAAAACGAAAACAACAAAATCATTATTATCCTTCGTTGAAAAAAACACATGAATATTATGTCGAACGAATTACTTTGCTTCAGACACAATTTATGCATATGCCATTAATTACTCACAAGAGCTACGAAATACAGCTCCTTAAATAGTCATTATCAATATGAAGTTTCCATAAATAGTTCACTTTATAAACGTCGTGTGTGTGTTTTTGTCCATTTTGAAAGAAACCGATAAATTCTACATTTTGTGTCCAAATAAGTAGACTATTCAAAATTATGTTATTTTTTTTCCGGAAAAAAAGTTTTTTATTATTAAGTTGCTTTGATACGATTGTTTTCGAGTGTAATCGCTGGCTGCCTACGTTTTGTAGACAACACCATTGTTTTTATATAAATTTCTATAAAAATGCATCATGCTTTCCACACGCGCAGTCGCGCCATTTTATATTTTTGAACACTGTCAAATTCAAATCGCGAAGGTCTTTAAACGTCTTCGTTTTTTACAGAATATCATCTTGATACAGTTGACACAGTAATAACACAATTATGTGTTCACATTTTTACCCGGTTTAAACCCAGACTGCTTTCGATTGACCGTTTTCAAGACGATGACTCCACATTTTAATTCACTGTATCATGTTTTATGTTTAGCGCATGTATGTTATTTCCATGGATTGATAGATAGTAGCAAAAATATCTAAATTAATAAGGTTTATGTAGTTTAACAAAAATTTCATACTTTATAAAACATCTCAATAAAATATTGTGTGTCACTCTCTATAATTGTAAAGGCTCATTTTTCTAATGCTATACTTATTTCTAAACGAGTAATACCTGAACATGGGGTTGATCATAAATATTAATTTTATTGAGAACAATTAATATATTTGTTTTACCTAGTTCTAGAACATGTCGTTCCATGTTTTCATTCCTCTAAGCGTAAACAATTAATGCGATGTGCAAAGCAAGCCCAATTTAAATGATTTGCTTTGAAGCTTTGACAGTTTTTCTAGTCGGTACTAGATTGTGCGTGTCATATCTAAGCCACGTTAATAACCTTTGCTCCGTGGAAATATTCCATCTGTGTCAATTACTTAACATGGCTGTGTTCTATTTTATGATTGCATCGTTGTCGTATGTGGCACGTTTAATGCTTCTCAATATTAACATATAGATAAATATTCATTTTATATAAAAACTGAAATATTTTAAATATATTGAACTCATTGCGATTATAACTCTTACATCAACCGCACATCTTACATTAAAGCAACTTTTAAATCAACGTAAATGCTGCGGAATTATATTTGTACAACGTTAATGATACGCAGAGTGTAAAACATTCTTATCAGTAGCATAAGACATGATTATAATATTTCAGTGCGTTCTGACGATAATTAAAATTAAATATAAACACTAGCTAGCAAAAGATACACACCTATTTTCGTAACGATCGTTTGCTATAGAAGCGGTATTTTAGAATTATTTAGAGCAGAAATACAACATGACTCACTGGTAGAATAAAAATTCTCAGTTCAAATAAAATGTGTGCTTACTAACGTCTGCCCTACAACGATAACATTACTTCTCAATAATGGATTCGCATAATTTAATTGATAACGATTGCACTTCATTGTTTTTCTGCTACTTTTTCATTCGCGTCATTGATTATACAATATAATGTATAATAACAACCCGATTTTTCCTCAGATTTTTTTTTTACCCTACTGAAGCTCCTTGAACGAGACGCACTAGGTTTTATTACGTTTTGACGTCAGCGAGCGTGCAAGCAATCATCGCTATCTAGTACACATAATCTCAATCGTAAATTATCCAAGTGCTTCTGGCTTATTTAACGTTTAGCCTATCGGTATATCCTTGTTAACGCCTTAAGTCTGCATTAAGAAAACAATACACACGATATGTTGCTTTCAAACCTGATCAAGCATTTAGAATGATAATTCGTATTCTTTACTTTAAGTTTCTTGATATTAAGATATAAACTAAAATTGTAAACTCATAAAAATTGTTTTGATAAAACAAGACCAAAACATTATAAAACGAGGAACTGCAAAAAATCAGATATTTCATATTTAATCGGATTGTAATTGTTGTATTGAAGATAGATATAAATATATTTAATAATTGCCATCTTCTTTATTATGCAAACGCGTTTAAGTAGTGTTTAGGCTATTTGAAGTTTGGTGATACCTTTTAAGATGTTACATTATGTATACCCAAACATAAGATAAAGCTACATGATAAGGATGGCAAGCGCATGATTTGTACTTGGTCATCGATGGATTATGATAGTTGTATCGTTGTAACCGAAAACCTGTGAGGGGCGTACTGTTGAATTATGTTAAAGTAATACTGCTTTAGATAGCATGCCTTGCAATGGAAAATAAACATAAACACTTAAAAGTTCGAGATATATTACACGAGAAAACAAACAAGTTACAAACCGAACTCCGTCATTAGAAGCTAATTTGAATATCATTTCCCATAAGTTTTAACTTTATACGTAAAACGGGAAACTTATCGACATGAAACTAATTATTTGGTTCAAGGAACGAACGTGATTCTACAATACATTCAACGCATAAACATGTAGAATATCTCACTAGATATAATAAAAGCAATGACTATGGTGTTGCCTAAAATTCGCAAAGATAATTATTACTAATACTAATTATGGGAGAGTATGCAATGTTTGAATTTGAGCTAAAGTTGCGTAATTCTTTCCTATATCAATAGACCAGAACTGGAGTTTACAAAATACATGTGAAACTTACATTACGGTTTGTGAAAAGAAAGTCTTTAATCATATTGTTTCTCATGAATTCATGATAAACGATTTTGATATCGGGACATGGTCAGTTTCGTCTTGAGTGGAATCATTTTAAAGGACCATGATACACTGTTTTAAAGAAAATATAAAACGTCTGGACTATAGAACTATAGAATTTACTATGAGAGTGTAGAAGTTTTATTATCATTTTAGAAATATGTTCAATTAAAATAAATCCACGGCATATTGCCAGTTTTGAACTCATGGGCATCATTTTTATCAAAATAACAGCGGGAAGCATAAGGGTTTTATATTAAATATTAAATATCTGAGCCATGCAGTTCCAATTAAGAATTTAACAAGCTCTAAACTATTTCATGTATATTAACTAGATGACCAATTTGCCGCGGACAGTAAAGACACTAACGTCATTATCGGAAGTTTCTTGTAAAACACAAAAAAAACTTTAGCATCTTTAGAGATAATGTTTGAGGCGATAATTTGAGAAATCGTTGAAGGTGACTACTACAAAATATTGTAATAAGTAAACTCCAGATACAGTTTAAAATATTTGTACCCTCATAGTTTTATACAATACATGAATAAAATCAAACAAAACATATTTCAATTAATAAAGCTGGGATGATCGCATTGTAACGGTCAATGCAAGACAATGCAATGCACAACATGTCATAATTATGCCAAGTATAATAGCTCTCAACCTAAACTTGCGATTTCAGAAGAGAAGAATTGTCCAGTTCTTACACTTTTTCTGATCAACGCATTACCTAAATATGCAGCAGAACATATTAAGGCCTTGGAAAGATGTACACACATGTAATCATTTCTGTGCAGTTCGGTGAAAATCAATATCTTTGAATAGAAATGTTTACTCATGACTAAGGATGTATGCCACACCAACAAGGGAACATAAAGGCTGCTTACGAGAACATTGCGCTCATGCGAGCTTATGATAAGAAAAAAAGGCTCCATCATCCATGTTTTTCATGCTCAAACCCAGTTTCGCTTCCAAGTTTTTACGAAAGAAGATCTAGCTGTAATGGAATGCGTATGCTTTACCATTCAACAATGTTTTAGTTGTTGTGTATTTTAATTTATCGAGGAATGCTATTTGTTAGCTCATTCAAAACTATCCAATAGTGTAAATACATACTATTTATATAAAGTATTCTGTTCGGGTAATGTAATTTATATAATTCCCCATCAAGTGTAGGTATTTGACCAAGATAGCCTACATTAGTTTATGACAATTGTTATGCTTCGACTTGAGCTCACTCGCTGCAACCATGATAAAATAACCTTCCGCTGATAACGTTATAATAACGCCAATTTGTTATTAACTGTATAACAGTAACTTTAAAAGATTGTTGTAATCTGCTTTTATCATAAATAAACAAGGATATAATATGAAACAAGAGTTTAAAGACACATTCAATCAGGAAGCTAACTATAAAGGGGGTGCTCGTATGGAACAATACGGGAATAGAAGAAAATACGCGCACATGAAGGATAATAAGTAAAGCAAAACCAAATGAACACAAATATAATTGTTACAACAATTTGGAATTCCGTTTTTGTAAGCAGGATCATGCAAACAACCGTTTCGGCTAAAAACGAAAACGCGTTTAATACCTTAAAGTTAATAAAATCGGTCAAGTTTTATTTGTTTATTTCATTGGTAGCCGAATTCCCTTTACGTTCTAGATTCGTTCGTCTCCCAGATAGCGGAGATAATGAACTTCTAAGTATACTTAGGTAACTTTAACTAAACATGGCAGGGAATGACGCCGCCGACCTAAATTTCATGGCTTCTGCAGGTACATGTGGTCATGCACACCACAAGTCACATGGTCACCTTAAAGGGATCTTTTCACGCTTTGATAAATTGACAAAATTGAAAAAAGTTGTTTCAGATTCGTAAGTTTTCGTTTTAGTTATGATATTTGTGAGGAAACAGTAATAATGAACATTAACCATGCTCTAATATAGCCATTATATGCATCTTTTGACGATTTTAAAACCTAAAAATTAGAAAGCGTTGCAACGCGAAACGATTGAATAATTTGGAGAGTTCTGTTTTTGTCGTTAAATTTTGTGAAACTACGAAGATTGCTTATATAAGGTATAAAATACGTCGACAATGTGTACTCGGCGGAATAGCTCAGTAGGCTAAAGCGTTTTTACTTCAGGACTCTGGCAGGACTCCAGGGGTCACTGGTTCGAAACCTGCTCCGGGCAATGTTCTTTTCCTTTTTTAAATTTTTTCTTGATTTTTTACTGGAGCTTTTACGATCCAATGTTTACATTTATCAATATAAAGCATTTAATGAATAAGGTAAAAAAATGCCAAAATCTGTGAAAAGGCCCCTTTAAAGAAAATTAACGAAGTGCGTGATCAGGAGGAATCAAATTGCAGCAAAATGAGATGTACAGTAAAAAGTCTTGCTACTCCTCATAAAATTCGTTAATTAAGACATTTTTGTCACGTTTAGACTGTTGTAGATAAACAAACACAGTTAGCGTTTTTCCTCTTAAAATCGTGTCGAACAACCAACAAACGATCAGAAAATGTTAAGCTATGGAAAAGCAATTGATGCAAGACATTGGACATTTTGTAAATGGCTAGTTGCTTGCAAGTTTGAATGTAATTGATGATGATGATGATGATGATGATGATGATGATGATGATGATGATGATGATGATGATGATGATGATGATGATGATGATGATGATGATGATGATGATGATGATGATGATGATGATGATGATGATGATGATGATGAAGATGATGATTATGATGATGATGATGATGATGATGATGATGATGATGATGATGATGATGATGATGATGATGATGATGATGATGATGATGATGATGATGATGATGATGATGATGATGATGATGATGATGATGATGTCTCTGTCTTTGTTTAATTTCGCACAATAATGCATACTCTTCAAAAGCAAAGCTTTTACAGTAATTGCTGTTTTAATAAGAGTCAAAATACATATGCATGCATTATATATTTTAATAAAAATTATACATTTGTATATATTAAACGATTGTCGGGTTAGGTTCTGGTTCAACCAACTGTTTATGATTTCATTTCGAAATATACGTGCTTATTATGTACCAAGCCACTTGCACCATCTGGCCTACATGAACTATGATGAACTACGAGACAAAGAAAATGTTACGAAATTCACTGATAAAAGAAAGACAAGGTATTGAACGTCACGAACTGTAAACACACATTCACTCTTTTTAGACTCTTTTCCCGGGAGCCCGTATGTAAGGTCATACAGTTGTAGGTGTGGTCTTGCAGGTTTGTCACGGCTTTAAAGTAACATACAAACTCACAATCAACGAATATTTCGCAAAATATTTCGTAAAATAAATGTAACCATAAAAAATCAGTGTTCCTTATAGCAATAGCAAAAGCTAGATGTGTTATGGTAATATAGATTTAGCGAGATACAAATTGCTCGTTTTTATTGTTTTGTGCCACAATATATTACATTTTAATTTTCTGCAACGATATCTATTCATAAGACACACGAACACTAACAGGAACATGAACATAAATTATGTTAAAAATATTGTCCCACAAACAACAAATCATTTTAAATCTATGTCACAAGACCACATCTATCGTTGAAATGTTAGCTATTGCTATAAGGAACATCGAATTTTATTCGAAATATAAGTTGATTTTGAGTGTTCATGTGCTTATAAAGTTTCTTTTGCAGTGCTACACAAGTAAATTATCAAGTAAATTATTTTTGGCCTAGTAGTCAATTCTTTTAGGAGTTACACGTGCTCTACATAAGATACACTTTCACGTGCACATTGCTACCTCGCATAATGGACATCGTATAATAAATATTTTAACAAGAAACAGCGAACTTGCTGGTTGCTTTTATCTTTTTTTAAACTAAAACTATTTTTTTATTTTTAGAAAAAAATTAGTCGATAATAACACAGCGTTGTTTTTGACAGTGGTCCAAAAATAAACCGGTATTGAGAAAAAATCCGCTTGTTAGATACTTTCTTTACGTCCGTAATCGACAAAACAATATTCACTTAAATCCATTTTGTTGAAAACAGTAATACATAAATCGTCTTGATACCGCGATATAAAACATTTACAGTGAGAAATGGTACCTGATGTATATTATACAAAATATTTTATTAATACCAATAATGGAACATCGACATTCTTTTTATAAGAGCTTTGGTATAAGAGTGTAGCGCGAGACCGGCCGACTTCCTGAGGCCGCCATCGAGCGCTATGTGCGCGGCCCCACAATGCCGTTGCGCCTTCCGAAGCCCTCGAAAGGCCAATTACAAAATGAAATTTGATACAATGATTTTCCTCAGGTTGCCTGCCTTTTGATTAGAAAATTAAAAAGTGATCAAGTCGCCACGAATATATACAGTGCGACAAACAGGGGACCGTTGCCTTCAATGGAGCTTTAGCTATTCGTCACACCAAGGCCCTAGATGAAACGTCCACCACTTAGTACGACATCCGTGGATACCAACCCTCCGAAGACCCTCCAAACTTGCAGCAGAAACTCTGCAGCCCGGGCACCACCGTTTGAAGACAACGTAATTGCCCAAATGCTCCAGAGAAATGTTCTTCAGAGTACCGCACCCTTTCTTCAGATGTTGTCCTGCTCGCATCCGCAGGAGAAGTGACCAACTTGCCTTTATATAATGGCGATCCGAGCGCCACCTAGCCGACGGAAAGACACGATCTGGAAACCACCGACGTTACCGAACTACCGAAGCTTACCTCTTGCCCTCAAAACTCAACAGAGATTACATAATATCAGTTCCTCCTCCACTGGCTTAGAAACAAGCCGAATATATATGCAGGATTTTATTTACACACATTCCAAAAATATCAAATGCTCTAGACATTCTTAATAAATTATTTCCAATACGAAAACAGAACTTACTGAGTTATTTAAATTAACATCTCAATATTGTTTACTTGGCAAATGTAAAACTAATTAACATGTAACCGTGATGAAACGTGAATCATCTCATTCGAACCCAAATCTTTTCGTCACAAGAGGAGCGGGGATACCTATAAAGTATTTCGTATCATATCACGTATTTATCTAGTCAATAGTCTCGTCTAATACTATAATCTGAATAATTGAACAGTTATAAACATATACACTAAATGTCATCTGAGGTCATTAAATACACCTTCATACGATGGTTTAAAACACCAATTGTGGACACAAACATACGTGACACTGAAAAAACTGTAAAGACTGCTATGGTAAAACTACATGAAGTGGTCGTGGTCTTTGTTGCTCTAGTTTTGGTTTAAATTATTTTGTTTTTAGAATGAAGCCGTTTTATTTGATTTGTAACAGTTACAAATCCGGACTTCAAAGATAAGATAAGCATAGAACGAAATAAAAAAATCTTTTAAGAAAAGCACAGCGCGTACACAGACACGTACTTGATAGAAATTCTGTTAAGTAATACTACAAAATAGTGCATGTATAAAATGTTTGTTGTGCGTTGTTTCATATGACATCCAATACTGTGAAACGACAAATAAGTTTTCGATAATTATATTTCACTTGAACGTGACTGGTAACAGGAAGTTCGAACATTGAGTCGGATCAAATAACACTGATAAGTGTAAGACTTAATAAGTCTAATACAAACGGCCATTATAGATGACATTGATTTGCGTTTATATAAGTAAATGCTCATTAACCTTATTGTTTAACGACGCATGTTATTTCGACAGTGATTATTAATAACCAAACGATAAACGAACACACCTATATAACAATTGAATCGTAAATCAATTATAAACCAGTGAACAAGAGACTTGAAGGTTTGGTTAATTCATATTTATGTAATCACGGAATAAACTTATGTTGTTTTTCAATACGCAGTCTGTGGATATGCATAATGAGCTTAATAACTTGTTACTCAGATTCACGTTTTTTTAACATTGTTATCTTATCAACCAAAACACCCAATAACAGTGGACAAATGGAATTTAATATAAATGTCAACATGCAATTTCTTTTCAAGCGTCTTTGCGACAATCTGTTGGCTATCAGTTTAAAAATCTGATACTAAATAAAATTTCAAACTTAAAATTATGCCGCCGCTCCATTATTTCTTCTTCTCATACAACTGTCGAAGACACGTTGAAAGAATCTCGCCCACTTTCGAATACAATCCGTGGACATGCTTTCCTTTGTCGTAGCGTTTTGCTGCATAATATCGTTCTTCGGACCAACACGAGTTTTCGGCGAGGTTTGGAGACTTGTCAACTACATCTGCTCATATGATATAGTAATTATCTCGTACAAATGTCGTACAAACTCGTCCAAACTCTTATATTATCTAAGACAAGTATACAATTGTCAGAAAGATATCGTAAACACAATTCGTGATACTAGTGATTATTGTACATGTGTCGTTTGTATATTATTAATATTTCATGTTTTAATCTTCCTAAATTATTTTAAATTGATAAATGTTCTCGTACAGTATGATGACGGTGAATATGGTTCGATCCTTATAGTAATAAATAAATGCCTTTCATGATTTCAATACGTCATTGGTCCGATCTGATTACATATCGTATTGATCAAGCTGTACATGTGCCGTAATCGATAAGCACTGCGGTTTGGGCGAAGTATTGTGTATACTTGTATCTATTTTGAACATCTACTAAACCATAAGCTCACATTTAATTGAATCAATTCAAGACCTTAACATATATATTGACTTAAAGTGAAATTAGAAAAAACGTTATTTTTATATCAACACGAATTATTTGGTTAGTGTACACAACAGTTAAGCACATGCGCATTTCAGTACTTTTTGCATTTTGCGTTAAACTCCATATACAAATGGAAAATGGAGAGTTTTATAATTACTTTTAGTTGGCATGTTCACGCGAATGTGCGGTAAATCATTTATTGAAAGAATCTATTATCAGCTTAAACGTGACTGGTAGAAGGAAGTTCGTAAGTTGAAACAGATACTATTACCTTGATTGACATATCAAAAACAAAATACAATTATACGCGAACTTGATAAGCGTTTAAACATGAACATACTTTATGTCATTTCAATATGACATTTCAAGAAATGAGCATTTGCCTTGTCAAAAAAAATAATTGTTACGAGTACACAAGTCGGTATCGGCGTAACGGTTTGATTTGTCATAATGAAATTTATAAGACAAAACAACGATTGAATAATGACACATATTCACATCAATGTGAATGTTTAAAGTTTATTCAAGAATGTCTCCTCATTCATGCATGATAAATTGAATGAGAAAATAATATAAATATATATATATGATACATGAAAATATATATTTGCACAGAGAGGTTGACAGGTGTATTGACGTATTGAGTATTGACTTAAATTTGCTTTAAAATATAATTTATGGTTGATAGGAGTTATGTTTAAATCTAATGGCATTTTCTACTTCAAACATTAAAATCGTTTAAGATGGACCATATTGAAATGATTTTTATTTAAAAAAACTTACTATTGAAAAAATCTTCCAGATCAAAACGAATTATTTGTGACGTCAGTGGTAACTGTAAAACTATAGGGGAGGTAATCGCTGGCAACAGTTTGCTGGCCAGTTACCAAAGCTGCTGTAAGTGAACATCTCTGAACGGGAAGGTGTTGTACTTCACGTTCATACGGAATCCGTATAGTGCAATTTATAATCTCGCCCTTCTTTCATCAAGGGCGACACACGACACGCGAAGCGATTCACGATATTTTGCGCGACACATGAAGCGACACACGATTTTTTGCGCGATGCACGAAGCGACGCACGAGAATGTACCACGAAATATCGCCCTTGTGTAGGTAGCCCAAGAGACGATATATCGTGGTAAATATTGCGTGTCGATTCGTGTATCGCGCAACATATCGAGTATCGCGCAAAATATCGTGTCACGCGTTCAAAGGTCGACACACGAAACACGAAGCGCCACACGATATTTTGCGCGACACATGAAGCGAAACACGATATTTTATTATTCAAATATCGCCCATATTATCCGAATCTCGTGTATTGCAGTCTTATTTCATACGGCGACACACGACACACGAAAGGATACTTATGGAATACCGTAAGGGCCATCGTGGTTACACATTAAAATCCAGAGGGCGAGAATGCGATAGAACGATGACGACAATGCGACAATACGATGGCGACAGTGCGATAGTACGATGGCGACAAAGCGATCATCACATTGTACTGTCGCCATCGTATCATCGCATTCTCGCAATCGCGTTTTCGCATTCTCGCCATCGTATTGTCGCACTGTCGTCGTCGTATTGTCGCATCGTCGTCATCGTGCTCTCGCGTTCTCGCATTCTCGCATTATCGCCATCGCGTTCTCGCATTCCCGCCATCGTATTGTCGCACTGTGGTCATCGTATTGTCGTATTCTCGTCATCGTTCTCTCGCGTTCTCGCATTCTTGCATTATCGCTATCGTACTATCGCACTGTCGCCATCGTATTGTCGCACTGTCGTCATCGCACTGTCGCATTGTCGTCATCGTAGTATGGCGTTTTCGCATTCTCGCCATCGCGTTCTCGCATTCTCGCCATCGTATTGTCGCACTGTCGTCATCGTATTGTCGCATTATCGTCATCGTACTCTCGCGTTCTCGTATTCTCGCCCACTGGATTTTAATGTGTAACAACGATGGCATTAACGGTATTCCGTAGATACTCGATTCTTTGTGCGATACACTAAGCGACACGCGATATTTGTACTGTTCAAATATCGCTGTAATAATATCGCATGTCGACTCGCGCATTTTTTAAACGGTGTTACAGTAATTTTTGACCATTTATTAGCAATATGGCTGTCAATGGTTAAACATTGCCGTAACACATGGTTAAAATTACTGTAACACCGTTTAAAAACGCGAGAGTCGACACGCGATATTATCACAGCGATATTTAAACAGTAAATTTTGCCAGAACACTATTTTATGTCGGAACGTCGAATATACTGACTTAAACAAATTCATCAATAAAAGTTATTTCAAGCTTTGGTCAATCTTGTTGAGATAATAATATGAGAAATATAGTAATTTAAACAAATCATACTTCAATAATAGTTCAAATAATCATTATTTATATCATGACGCAATGCTTTATTAGTATTGCCTCTTAATTAACATATTGTATCCCTCAATTGATACTATCAAAGGAAATAAAAACGATAAACACACGACAGTTCTAATATACGGAACATCCGTCGCGTTCTTGTAAAATTGGGTTTAATGCATGTGCGTAAAGTATCGTCCCAGATTAGCCTGTGGTGTCAGCAATAATTTTAATTTGCACTTGAATATCAATTTCTTTTAATAACGCTTTATTACGCAGTGCTTAGAAAAAAAATATAGACAAAAAAATATATATTTCTTGAAAAATTACGAAAAGGCTCACATCAATCCACAATTGTACAAAAAAATTCACATCAACATACAAATGTAAGAACAGATTCACATCAACGCACAAATTGACGAAATGGTTCACATAAACGCACACATGCACGAAAAGGTTTACATCAAAACACACATGCTCAAAAAGGTTCACATCGGTGCAGACATGCACGAAAAGGTCCACATAAGTACACACCCGCAGTAAAATGTTCACATCCACACACAAATGCACGAAAAGGCTTACATCAACATTAACATGTACGCAAAGGTTCACATCAACACACAAATGTATGAAAAGTCTCACATCAACACACACATACACGAAAAGGTCAAATGAACGCACAAATATACGAAAAAGTTAATATCAACGCACAAATGTACGAAAATGTTCTTATCTGTAAACACATGCACGAAAAGGTTCACATCAGTACACACATCCACGAAAAGGCTCACATCAATACAAACATGCACGTTAAGGTTTACATCAGATCACACATGCACAAAAAGGTTCAAATCAGTACACACATGCTCATAAATACACATGCAAAACAAGGTTCATATCAGTTCAAACATGCACGAATAGGTTCTTAACAGTACACACATGCATGAAAAGGTTCGCATCAGTATACACATGCACGAAAAGGTTCACATCAGTATACACGTGCACGAAAAGCTTCACATAAACAAACACATGTACAAAAAGTTCACATCAGTACACTTATATACGGAAAGGTTCACATCAGTATATACATGTACGAAAAGGTTCACATCACTGCACACATGAACGAAAAGGTTCACAACAGTACACACATGTACAAAAAGGTTCACAACAGTACACACATGCACAAAAAGGTTCACATCAGAACACACATGTACGAAACAGTTCACATAAACATACACATGTACCTTTTTAGGAATATGAAGAGAAAAATCAAATAACTAATGAAGAGCGTTTTCAACAGTACCAGTGCCGCGTAAAAAGCGAACTTCATAAATACCTCATTTTCAAGGAACGATTCTGAATGTGTTACCATCTTGTTGTAATAACAGATACAATATGAAACTATGAGTTGAGATTTGTAAACGTATTACACCCCGATAAGAAAGCTTAAGAAAACTCCTAAATTCGTAGCGAACCACTAAGATAAACTGTACTTAAAGTAACTTTAATTTATTAAGCACGTTCAATCGAAAGATTGATGGCTTTGAAGAAGTAATGTATTTTACTTCAAGGTCATCGCATTCTTTTGTATGTAAATTTTATGTAAGCTTTCATCATAATTGCATCGTGCAAGAACATTGTAAATCGTAAATAAACATTAATTGTATTTATTAATCATGATCGAATCTGTTTGGTTTCAATTACTCAAATACACACATTTTATCATATATATATATAAGTATGTATATGTATAAATCATGTTTACACACACAGTAATCGCAAAAAAAGAGAAAAAACGAGAGAATAACTAATCGACAAACCTATCAGTCGATAGCAATACACAAGACAGCTCCAATATACATACCTATCTGACGACATTAATATACGTATACTTACCAATATATCTATATGTCGACATTAATATACAGGAGAGAACCAATAAAGTACCTATCTGTCGACATTAATTCGACCATAACAGAGGGCAGAGCTGGGCCGGACGTCTATAATCGGCCCACTACCGACATAACGGTCCGATGGCTTTTGGCCCGAGGACCATTGTGCGGCTAGAACCGATTATAGACGCCGGCCCAGCTTTGCCGTGTATTATCGTTTATATTACATAATTATTATACTATTTTGTTCCATCGCTGAAACGTATTACAGAACCAGATGTCCGTACTTGTATTTTCATTCGATTGATTATGCAAATAATGACGTATCCCATATGACGTACATGTAATTTCTTTGAAGAAACGCACCAGATTTAGCTAGACTCTCTGGATTTTAGGGATGACAATTCGGACGTGGAGGTTTATTTCACAGTTAAATATATTTTTGGCATCGAACGAACCCAAAACGTATTTCGGATTGTGTGTTTGTCATGCATTTTTGGAAGCTTCGATAGGAATACAATTATTGTAATCGCTCCGACAAGTCATTCGATTTCGTAAATCGTATTTTTGGTAAAAGTGGTTAGCATTCGATACAATCGATTCGATGTGCTATTACAATCGATACAGATAAAAGGATGGAATAAGAGAAAACAGAAAAGCAAACATTCGTTGTTTTTTTTATTTATTATAAGCATCGGATTAAAGTTGTCATCGAGTTAAGAGTGTGGTTTACTATACATTTTGCTGTTCGATGAATCAAGTTAAAGCTCAAATGTAGGCATCAATCTAATGTACAGAAGAGTTCAGTTCCAATCCATAATCGTAGTATCCATATTGTGTGCGACGTGTCATTTTAACTATGTTCGATTCTTTTGTTGAGTTGTGGCTTAATTATATTGATCACCGTTGGCTAAGAATGAATACGGACGCCATTTTGTTCAGTTTAAGCCGCGTGATCCGATTCTTTTCAGATATGAAAAATCGGCCCTGCTAAGCGGACCAATATAATTAATATTTGCCCGCTTTATACGAATAACCGCCCGCTCGTGACGTCATTTTGTTACAATTTATAGTTTTGATATGTTAATATTGTACGAGACAGAACAAATATACACTACCATCTGTCGACATCAATATACGAATCAATACGAGTATACATCTGTCGACATCAATATATAAATTAATACCATTATACATCTGTCGGCATTAATACAGTATCAATATTATACATAAATGCCAATGCTAATACACAAATCAGTACTTAAATAGATACCTATCTGTCGACATGAATATACGAGACGGCACCAATATTATACCTATCTTTCGATATTAATATACGAGTCGGTGCAAATATATGCGAGTACAATATACATATCTGTCTACATTAATGTACAAGACAGTAGCAATATACATGTCTGTTGAATTAAATATACGAGACACTAACAAAATACGTACCTTTCTGCCTAATTAATATAAGAGACAGTAGTAATACAGTTTAGTTTATATTTGATTTTTATCGAAAACAATTATTTATTTTTTTTGTATCCTATTATTAGGCATGTTTGACAACGGTAAACAGTGGGTATTTTGTACTGAGCGTTAGCTCACGACTATTTTTCAGAGCAAGTTTTGCAAGTCAGTGTGCTTTTTACTACGCTAAGAACGGTAACTACAAGTCACTACGCAAATAACGATTACCACTGCCTGTTTATACTTCACTGGTACACTGTAGCAGACAGCCTGTAATTATGTAAACAATAGGTTTAGAACTTGTGGGATATATTGGCCAGTCTAGTGTTTATAATAGCTTGTGCGACGATATTAGCCAGTTTATCATTGAAATCTGTACATATTGGCTGCTTTCAGGGAAAACGGGGCTTAATGCTGCATTTAAAGTCTGTAATGTGGGCAAAATTGTTTCTGAATAATTTACAGAAAATAGATAAAGTATTAGATACATATAACACAACATGTACATGATTATAGGCCTGTTATTCTTTAGCAAGGCAACCACAATTCTAAAGATGATTGCCAGTGCAGCAACAAATTGTGAAAAAAAGAGACATATTGTTGTTAGTTTGTCTAAATTATCTCTATAACATAAATATGAGGATAAACAGTCTCACACATCTCGACCTGTGCTTTAAGACACACTCTTTAAAAATTTGAATGGGTTGTGTTAAATTCAAACTTGCGATATAAAAAGCTATAACATAAGTTTGAAAACTGAGTTGCTTCTAATATTATGCAATAGCGAACAACTTCAGAGCCTTCAGCGCTTTGATTTTTAAAAAAGCCTTCAGTATGATACAATTCGCAAATTCGCAGATCGTTTGATGTACACGTTATTTATTACCGTTCTTGAACTGTTTACATAAATATATCCCCAAAAATATGCTCCTTTAGATCTACTGACATGCTTACAAAATCCCACTAACTGGTATGTTAAAAAACCAGACAGTAGTACATAACTTTTATTATGAATGATTCTCGAAAGTTGTAAGGTTGGTGTCATGTGTTAGTCTAAACGTTTGAATGAAAAAGTTTGTGTCAACTTCTTAGTAAATTATAATTCCAATTTTGTTATTGCCTTGACTAGATCAATTGTCTAACACAACACGTGTTTTCGGTTTACACATTTTCAAATTTTAGTTGAATATGTATTCGAGGAAAGTAAATATTACTAACGTTTTCAGTTTTTAGCAATTATTTCTCATATAGAGTCACACTTTTATACATAATCAGATACCTGTTAACGACCGTAGCTTTTGAGAAAAGTACTGTATATTTATGTTACTTTTTAATTTAGGTTCATGCATCAATCGCTTAATCTAACAAGCCTTAAGATCATCCATCTATATCAATCATTTCAATCAACGATTCTTATATTTTTATTATTATTTGATTCCGTTCAATCCTGTCGGGTTTGTCATTCCATAAATAATTAAGCATTTTAATGACTTTTTTAAAATCTTTAATTTGACCATGATGTGGTCTTTTTAAAACTGTTATGTATTTGTAAGTTTTGTCAATGAAAGGTTTTGAAAACTGCAACTTTGTCTTATCTGTGAAAAATTATATTTCATTTCCGTTTAAGTTAACAGTGTTAATATTCCTGAATGATTTGACATACATGTATAGTGTAGTAGCTGTTACATCAGTATTGTTGTTTAAGTGTATATCGTTTTCACAGTTCCAAACTTCATATTAGTGCCCACTTTAATATTTCTATGTATAAATGCACCTACCCGCAAATTAATTACAGAGCACTTTTAGTGGTGAATTGTTCAAGGGTGACAAATAAATGTTCAAATGATCTGTGACTATCGTCAATAAGTAAACAGACGTCATCTGCAAATAATGTTCGTTTGAGGTAGATGTTGCTTATGTTTATTCCCTTAATATTTGCTTTTTTCTTATTCAATCAGCTAGTAATTTAATGCGTATGAAAAACACCCTTCCTTACCCACTTTAAGTCACACAAGATTTTACAACACAGTGATAAAAAAGCTTCACAAAATGTATTGGGCATTTTCTGAAACCCATGATGTCTAATTACATATTTACATCAAATTAAGGTCTATGCATTTAAAGTTTTTTTTAAAATAATAAACCTATCTGTACTTTTTTGTTATATTCGTTTACATAATTGATGACTTCGTTCAAAATGTTTATGTACCTCCAATATATCTTAATTTAATTAATTCCGTGTGATCCGTGTTTATAAGTTTCTGAAAAAAATGTTTTATTCTATATGGTACATAATTATTTGACATTTTCTTTTCAACATTTCACATTGACTGGTCGCACACTAGAAAATAATTTCTTAAAGGCTATGAGAATATCTATGGGAAGAATTCATATAAGTGTTAAGTTACTTGTTTTCTTATCCATTTTTGTATAAATGTAATTCACATGTCTTGTTTAAAGTTTCATTATAATAAAATACTGTTTAAAGTGTTTGAACCAATGTTACCGTGAAAATACGCGATAATACTCATTCGAACCCGGAACCTTTCATAACAGCATAGGTATTTACGTAGTTGCTTTATTTGCAAATGTAAGATGATCTTTTATTCTTCTGTTGACTTTATTGAATCAAGGAAAACATCTAGTTTACATTAAAAAAACGGACTAATACTCATTTTGTCTATAATACACAAGCATCACAGGTAAATGAAAATACAAACGAATTTGTGAAGAATTCAAGTATTTTGTAAACATTGATACGTTAGATACACGACTATGATTAAATAAACGTCATTGAGCATAGGGTTTAAAGTTGCTCTTATGTTATTAGAAAACGATTTGAAAAACCCGATAATATTTAGGAGTAAGTTCGGAACATTATATCCGCAACTATATATCTTATATTGATGTTTTTTCGCTAGATTGATGTATTTTCGCTTAACATTTGACCAATCATTTCCGTATGTCTGCGACCAATGGTGGACAGTACACGTGAATCGGAAATGTTTTTTTATACTCCGCGATTTTCGTCGACGTAGTTCGTTGCAGCCTCGTTTCAGAATGGCCGACGAATCATTTGATAATTTGAGGCACAATTTTATAAAACCTTTTTCATTAAAACCGATAGTACCGAGTGTACCGGGGTATTCATGAAAAAGTGCGTGTTAGGTATATAGACAGCGTTATCGTCTGTTTCATCCATCATGCCTTTGTACAAATACGGCGATTGTCCTGTAGAAGAGACACTGAATTTGTAAACGACACCTGCCGTGAAGTTGTTATATGATGAAATTCGTTGTTACCAAACAGGGACCGGCGACGTCAAGCTGCTCAAACAAGGCCTGGGACGCTTGCTGATTGTCAATCATGTGCTTCAAGAAGGGATGCCTCGGTCTTGACATCATAATCGCGTTGTTCAGCAGGAAGGGGCTCTTTAACCGAAATTCGCTGTGTTTAAAAAGTTCCAACGGGAAAATGACGGCGTACTTCCGAGTCACCGGGTCAAGAGGTCGTAGGCACTCAAAATCTATATCAGCATAGATTCAACCGAATTCATACAGAACAAAGTATCTGAGAGCGTCCGCCTTGTTTATGTTGTTTCTGTAATTGTCCCAAACCACTAGGAATCCTGGATACATAGCCTGTATCAATTGTCTGGCAGTCTCGTCGGTCCAAAAGATGTACTTCCAGTTTGGATGAAACGCATACAAGACTGTACATTCTTCTGGAAATCCATCGGTATAGCCTCGGTCTTGTAGGTCTGGTGGATGAATTGGGGAATTCTGGGAGAGGACGATGATGATGGGAAATCGTACATTACTTCTGGTTCAAAATAAGGTTGATCGAGTTCCAAATGAGGTAACCCAGAAGTAGGTGCTGAAATACAGAAGCAAATACACATTGATTAAGACATCAACATTAATTAAAAATTGCTCCATGGAATGCAGTAAAAACACTCACAGAACTGACGGATTATCTTTAATTATGTTTTGGCAACGACTGTCACCTCGTTAAAAAACATTTTAGGTACATGTTGCATGTCCTCTCATTGAAACAAATGTTATGAACTGTTTTACCCGTTGTGCTTTTGAAATTTCAAATGACTCACTTCGGATATCATAACCAGTTTTCCATATGTATGCATAGTCAGTAAGTGTACGGCGTATATCATGATATGTACTATCAGTATTCATCTATATTAAGACTAGGATTGTAATCGGTTTCCAGCTGAATATTCATGAACATAAAGATACACATTTCGCACAATAAGCACAATCCTATTATAATAACAATTGATTGTAAAATAAAGTAAACATGATTGCATCGACATTCTTCTTAAACAATAATAACATAGTGTGCTTTATTACTTTTCAATAAATAAGTCTTTAACTACAGTAGTCTTTTTAAATAAATGCATTTAAACTAAAATGTTTATTACCATGTTATTTTAGGAGGATAAACACATCTTCGTTGTCCTTCCCATCACAAATTTAATGAATTCAAACGAATATGAGTCTCATTGAAATCAGAACTGTGAACATTAAGCACGAAAACAAAGCTTTAACAGGTTTCAAGTAAAATAACTACACTTAATATACAATCTACGTGAAAAAATCTGACAAAATATAAATAAAAGTGAAGAACCCGTTCATCCGCATGATAAAGTATATAGACTAGAGGCTTGTGAAACATAAAGAGAATTGTGTAGTATAAATACAGAACAAAAAATGTGTAGTGTAAATATAGAACAATTGTGTGAAATACAAATAGCTGATAAAAAAAAGGAAATTATGTTGTTTAAAGAAAAGATAATTGTGTGGTATACAGCTTAGATAATAGTGGCAGAAACGATCAAAGATGACACACTGAATATTTCTATTGCAATTATAGGTGTTATATTTAAGGAGACTGACATTCTTTATACAAAAATACAAAATAATGCCGTTTTAAATTACGGCAACGATTACATCGATAGAGTTGTGATTATCAACTTAATATGGCTTAATTGTAAATAGAAATTCTTCAAAAAGTCAGAAGGGGTTTATTGGGAACATAAGAGTTCAAATTACACTATCATACCGTACCGTGTTTGATGACAATACATCGGAAACATTTGACACTAAGAGTGCCAGAACTAAAACGAATATGTTTTTGGGTATCTCATAGGAATGATTTATTTTAAGGATGTTGTTTTGTTTTTAATATTCACTGAATAGAATTTTCGACATTGGTACGACAATAATAAGTATGCACTTGATAAATAAAATAGAACGTCAAAAAATTATCTTTCAAACGTCTTAACTGGCGTCACCTATAAAGGATTTGTCGTGGAACGGCTGATTTGCTAGCTTCAGGGTAAATTTCTGTTGCCAGACAATCGATGGAAAGTTTAAACATCGATTTTTGAAAAATATTTTTCAAACAGTGAAACATGTAAAAATGTAAATATAATTCGCCCAATTGGTGCAAAAAGGTACCATGTGCATTCTTATTTCAATGTCACATGGTACCTTTTTGCACCAAGGGGAATATATGGCAGAAAAAAAACTACATACTATTTAATTAACTCACCGCTAATATTGTTTCTGAATTTATGTAAGACCAATAACAGTGCGATGAACGCTACGCTAGCAAAGATAACCTTTCGCATGGACAAACTGCTTCTAATCAACCAGCCGACTTGTTTCATCTTCGCTGTAGGATCTCACAAACAATCCAGTACTGAAGCAATAGCCAAATCGATTTTAATACGCTGCTACTGTGCCTACTATGCGAGTCTTTGTTTTATTTCCTTGTATGTTTTATTCCGTCGTATATTGTTTGGCAAATCTGTGCTATTTTTTGTCATGAAAAAGCATGAAAAACATCCGTTTCCAACACGTTCACTTGTCCATTGCCAGCTATGCATCATTAAATTTCTACCAATTAGCTCAAACTTCACACGTTTTCTATAACACATGTTTATCATAAGGGAACACGTTCGAACGCTTCTCAATAGAAAATTTCAACATCATAAGTATGTATTCAAAGTTTAGCATGTGCGTATAGTCATATTTTTCCATGGAAACTAAATATTGAGTAAGGACGATATATTATTATGTATTTCTATCGTACGTAATAGGTTTCTTACTAGCATTTGAAACAACAAGAAATTGTGTATAAACGGCTGATGTTCATACACATCATACAAGTTTAATGTTTACATAAAAATAGATCGTAAAAAATAAAATTTAAACAATCTTGACATGTGTTTTTGTGATATGCGTCTTGATCTCGCGCTCGCACATTGGGGTCTCGTATTACCGTATTATGTACGCATTTTCGTAAGTTGTTCTCGTGGTTTAGTTGTTAAAGAGCCATTTAATTCATAGTTAGTCATTTTTTATAAGGTAGATCAATACAATTTAAAACTGATTTTCTGAATGGTCCAATTAAATTAAACATTCACTCAATATGTATTTTTTGCTATTTTAGGCTAACCTTGGGAACAGTCCAGTGGTGCGGTCAGCAGAAAAGGTTAAAAAGAAATACAGAAAGCCTGTATCACCCAGAGAAGACAAGAAAATCAGAACAAGGCGTGCTTTGTATGATGTTCAAGTAAAAAAGATATCTATACATAAGGCTTCAATAGAACATGATCTCAGTTATAGTTACCGGTACAGGAGTTTCGGGTGAGACTGCAATAGATTCTAAGAATGGACCAGGAACAGTGTTTCCTACCCAAGAAGAGAAAGAACTAACTGAATTTCTGAGTGAAATGGCCAAAAGGGGTATGGGTCTGAGATCTGGTGAGTTCATGGATCTAGTACAGAATATTGTAGTGACTGAAAAGAGAAAGACTCCGTTCACAAACAATAGACCGTCTTATGAATGGTATAAGCGGTTCATGGAGAGAAACAAAGACATTGTTGGGTTAAGAAGAGAAGTTTTGCTGGAAGCTTAACGAAGCAGACTAACAAGTGAAACAATGGATAATTGGTATTCAAACTTCAGGGATTTTCTCGCAGAAAGGGATCTTCTTAAAAAGCCAGAAAGAATCTGGAATGCCGACGAAACAGTCTTTCAGATGGGAAGTAAGGCTGGATATGTTATAGGACCATCCAAACAGAAATTTCCGACACAAGTTCCGCACATGTCGGGATCGTCAACCAAAGCGCGTTTGGCAGTTATGTTCTCAGCTAGTGCTAGTGGTTCTATGATGCCACCGTTCTTTGTGTACCCTGAACCACCACAAAAAGGAGTTAATCCTTTGAACTGCTCATTACCAGGTGGATCTGTGGCATATACAGAGAAAGGATGGATGGACTTTGTAACATTTGAGAAATACTTGGATCACTTCGACAAGCACATAGTTACAGAAAAACCTGTTGTATTGTTGATAGACTCTGTTGGTTCGCACATAAATCGTAACATTTTTACAAAAGCGCAGTCAAAAGGTATTGAACTGTATAGACTAGTGCCAAACGCAACGCACCTAATGCAGCCACTGGACAAAGTTGTTTTGGACCCTTGAAGAAATAATGGTATACAACTGTCAGGAAACACAACAGAGAACAACCAGGTGTTATGATTAACAAAACAAACTTTGCAGAGAAGTTGAAGGAGTGCTTTAATGACTTTTACAAGCCATGTACAATTGTTAGTAGCTGTCGTTCATCTGGTATCTATCCTGTGAATCGTGAAGTCATCACAGATGAACAACTAAAGACAAATTTGACATTCAGTGAATCTGAAAAGGAGTCTATACTAAGTGTATATGAGAAGGAACCAGAAAGCAGGTCCTTGTCTGAGGTTCAAATAAGTGTACATGAACAAGTATTAAGTGCTTATGTTATATTAAGTGCGGTGTTATCTACACCGGTAAAGCAGTAGTATGAAAATAGGCTGCAAGAGGGATACAATGTCAAAGGAATATCACCTGGTTACGACACATATGTTATATTGAAATCAAAAGTGACATCTCAATCTATTCCTGACGAGACTGTATAGGCAGGGACCTCATCTTCTGTGTACAAAGACCAAGGTGAATGCAGTGCACTAGACCCTTTTAGCGAATGTGGCCACTGATCTGATCCAAGAGTCTGATCCTGTTTGGGAAACACCTAGCAGTAATGTGTCACCTGTACTGAAAGAGGCATTGGTATTACCTAAAGCCACAACAATAAAAAAAACGCAAGAGCACTTTAGATGAGTTGCCAGACCACTTGACCTCACCCGAATGTATCCGAAAGCTTGAAAACAAAAAACTTGATAACATACGTAAGTTTGCTCGGAAAGAGAAGAAAGCGAAACAAGCTTATTTGAAATCTTACGAGAATTCATCTGTAAGTAGTGCTGTAAAGAAGACATCTGTAAACACAGCTATTAAAGGGAAATCCTCTATTAATACATCAAAAGGGAAAGCCGCTGCAAAATCAGTTAAACGCAATAGAAAACAGATAGCTGAACCAAGCTTGGACCCGGACTCTAACAATAATGACAAAGCTTTTTGTGTTGTTTGTGAAATGTCATGGGCGGAAGATCAGACATTAATGCTTGGCACCACATGGATTCAGTGTGATGATTGCACATCATGGTTACATGAAGACTGCTTACCAATAGGATTTGAGTATGATACCACAGAAGAGAAGTTCCTTTGCCATAAATGCAAAAAAGACAAATAAAAGGAACATACCAGTTTCACCAATTTGAAAAAAACTTCTGATGAAAGCATATAAAAAGGCTGAATTTTGTGTATATGAATATGTGGTACTGTTTATAAGATAAAACTTCATATACAATTGTTGGAATGTAGTGACTTATGTGTATATTAATGTTTTGGTACAGTTAACAAGATCAACCTTCATAATAATATAGTTGTTGGATCACCATTATGTTTTAATTGTTATATTACTGTAAGAACATTGTACAATCGTTGCACAAGTTTGAATGTTAATTGAGATTTTCATAAAAAGTTATTAACATTGTTTAGTCAGTTAAATAAATCATACATGTCTGTTTGGGAAAAACATTTAAATTCGTTTGTTATTGTTAAAGCCATTAAACTGACCTATTCTTGTTTTATTTTGTTCTTCATTCTTTGTGATCTTTAAAGGGATCAGACTCCATAATGATATTGATTATCTTGAAAAAAATAAACAATATAGTATTATTTATTCATACTGTATTTTATTCCTGTTAGAAGCAAGATGGTGATGTTTGTGCTGGCTCCTCCAAGGCAGATGATAGTGGTTGAATATATAAAATGACTTTAAAGAACTCTGTCATAAAGGGTTACCATGCCTTTGAGATTAGACCCCCTATGATTTCACCTAGTTGTCCGCTTAATGTGGAGCCAGAGTACACAAATATAAAGGATGTATGTGCCTGTTTGGTCTGGATCCCAGAGTTGGATTTCTTTGCACCTGATATACACGGAATGATTACTGATGATAAGAGACATTTAAAACTGACAGATGTGACTGGTTTGCCAATTGGTCGTGTGCCTAGATCTTTAGCACCCTATTTCAGAAACATTATTGACAATGGAGGTAAAGTGTTGTCTGAGGTCACTGGTGCACCTGTACCAAGTTATCCCCCATGGCCAGCCCAACACGAAAAAGGGGGTGGAGTTGGGCTGCCTTGTGATTACATTATATCTACAACATGTAGAAATGATTTTGATGTTATTTGAGGTGCACTTATTTCATAACCTGAAGGATCAGCTATGGAACATGTGATGTCACATGATATCTGAAGTGTTATTATATGGAAAGTTTACTTGCAAAATGGTGCCTGATAGTTTTTGTATATATCTATCAATAAAATTGTTTGACCATGAATAATAAATGTTGTTTTATGGTTGTTTCGTGTAAAGAAACAATCAGCTGTCAGATTTGACAGTTAAAAACCCTTTTGAGATGGCCCCCAGTACATGTTTTGCGTATTATTCGGAACACCTTGGATTAACCGGAAATGCTTGATTGAAGGGTAAATAAAAACAGAAATTTTCGAAAAGTAAAATACAAACTGGAATCAATTGATAACAGATTATTTCAGTCAAGACATTTATCAAATGAATCAATAATAAAGTAAATTCTTTTTATGCACCGTGTATTTGTTTCACATTCGGATAATTTCATTAACAGGAACTGATTGACGAGCTGTATATGGTAACGAAAACAACGCATTAAAATAAATGTAACAATGTGTTACTGAAATCCGAGATGTGGTTTATCGAGCCTTAGTATAGGAGTAGGTTAAGGTACCGAAATTATAAGACTAAAAAATATTTCAAAACGGAGATATATTCAAATAAGCATGCATAACTTGGTTATGCATCTCTTTACATGTAAATGCTAGTTTTAAGCACACACGAAACGGAATTAATATCTTGCTTTAATGAAAATCACTTATGCAAACCTTACTAAATATTTGGAATTCGACATTGAACTGCAAGTAAAAAAATACAATTTCATCAATTATTTTTTCCGGATAGTTTAAACAATTTGTATTGCCAACGAATACATTTTACAGAATCCACAGTACGCAGTACACAGAGAAAATACAGCAGCGGAAAAATGGTTTTACCAAAAGTTCTTCTAACATTATTTGCGGTTCGCCTCTGAAAGTTTATCGAGATACCCACACGCACATATACTTTTGTTCATTACTTTTTCAAGATAACGCGCTGACAGATTTATCCTTGAATAAAGCGCGTCCGTACAAAACCGAAGCCATTATGTAACCGCTTCTACTAAGAGACCAGTAAATGACCGCATTGGAACATGGTGAGAAGAGTGTAAGCTCAAAGACCTGTCTCTTAGCTAACGTTGTAATTGGTGTTTACCATTCTGGTAACAATTCAGTTGCACAAGATGCTAACTCATATAATCCCTTGGTACAAACAACTATTCACTGTCGTGTGAACTAGTATTGCATTATTATTGTAATGTTTACAAAAGTATTTGAGTTCACCTTAGTTTGAATGACAATTTATAGAATGATACAAACAATGGGTTCGTATCCATGCCTTCTTACTCGTGAGGTCGTCAAACGTTGCTACAAGCATACCATACTAGTATGTTTTAAAAGACAAGACTTCGTCAGTCATACAAAAAAGCCGCGCTCTGGTATAGTATAGTTTTGGTTCAAGGACTTTGTTGACATGGGCTCCCACTCACGTGATAGAGCTCTCAGTTCTTCCACCGCATCAGAAACCAATCTCTCGCACTGAACAACGGCCACTGGACCACCTGCCCTGGTTAACGTGACGTTGATGACGCGTAAGTACCACGTAACGTATGTACTGACAAGTTTATGAGAGGTTGAAATTGTAATGGAAATTCTTTATTTTGATGCTGAAAAGTTGTTGTACAATGATTTAATTAGTTACATTTCAATCAAGAAGACGAACCGTTGATGACAGCAAGCAATAGTTTTCAAGTGTAAGTACATGCAAATCAGGGTCGATACTTCCCGCGTAAACTGGATTTCAGTAAGAAGAGACTTCTTTCAAACAGAAACAATTATCAATAACAGCGTAGAGTGTCGTCCCTGATTACGTTTATCAAGCCTGTCCAAGCAACTTTGATTAATTCCGCAAATATCTTAATTGTATTAAACGTATTCGAGCATAGTTAATTACATTAAAACTGCATATAATCATAGACTATCCTCAGGACAAAGTAAATTCCTTTTCTTCCTGTGCCCATCAGGGCTACCTATTTTAGGGTCACTACGACGTAGTTATTACGGTCGTTAGGTAATGGCTTCGCTCCCTGGAGGTTCTCCAAAGACACCAATAACTGGTTCGACCCAAGAAACGCCGACTAAACAGTTGTTCTACCCAAGAAACGGACTAAACCGACTTAGTATATGCCTTTTTTTAAATCGAAATGAAATCAAAAGGCATTAAACTGACTAATGGGCTACCAGCACACATTTAAATTAACATCCGCTATGTTTCATTTGAATCAGCTGCGATTGATTATTCTTCCAAGAAAGTGTAGTGCGTCATTGACAACAAATTTTAAATTTGGGTCCAGTCATAGTTGTAAGTAACTGACAACTGTAGGTTGATTTGAATTCTTTTGATCACTTATTTTCTTTGATTTCGTAGGTTGTCCGACCTACGAATTTACCACAAACACATCGGAAAATTACCGACGCATATTTCTAATGATCAGAAAACCACGCAAATGTCATTAAAAAGAATGAAAATGTCATGCCGATGAATAAAATTGTTTTAATTAGAGTAGATTGAACACTATGTGCACTTAACGCTTGTTAACGACCAACCAATCCTTATAAAGAAAAGTATAAACTAGAGCATCGTGTTGAAAGATTAAAGTAATGTAAAACCCTATACAAAATCCAAACGAACATAATTGTGCACCTTTTAGAACATCCTCCTTGTCGGTAAGGCGAGTATGGTGACCGGTAGTTTCCGCCTAGTATGTAAAGTAGGACAGCATGGCATTGAGCGGGTCTCGAATAAGCCATATGGTCCGGTCGAACCGGTCAATATCGCTGGCTGCAATTGAGTGTTGCTAATTAAGTACACTCTCATCAACATAAGAGACAGGTCAAGTTGGCCAATTTCGTCCACTACATGTGGTAATCGCCAATGCGTGTGCACGTTGCAACATAATGTTCCTGTTTAACTGAGCAATTAACGTTCATTCTGATCAACTGAACGATCCGAATTTAACAGGTCAATGGCGCTCTCTGTAACAGTATATTCTAAATAAGTATACCCTGAGCTGCATAAGGTTCGCTTTTCCGGTCAATTTCACTCTTTGTAATTAAATATTTTTAATTCGTAAACTAGAAACTAATTGAACAGGCTGCCAGAAGCAAAAAGTTATACAATGTCCATGGACAAAACAGAAGTCACTTTTCTTGTGACAGATATTCATCATTTTGAAAGGTTAGTTTCGAATAAAATCCTTTTGTTTAAATACTGTTCTATGCATAAATTCACGAATGTTAGCTTCATCAAGTTGTAATATACAGTTTTAATGTGTAAAGTTCAAGTTTAATTCAACGAAATCGTAAATAAAATTGTTAACAAAAAGTTAATCAGATTCCGTAGTGTGTTTGTTATTCATTTAATTGTTATTGTTTAAATATAACCTTGTATTCAGACGGAAGTATTTATGTCTTAAAATGATTAATAAGTAGGCGTAAATATGTGCTTTGATTTTACTAACCAGATCGAAAATGGTGTTTTCCGGTATTATACACGATTTAATAAAAGCATAATTTCGACCAATAGTTAATACTTTTTAAGACTGTTGTTATCTATCATCGACTGTTCTTAAGCAACTGTGTAAACAGTATAATGGTTGTGCAAAGTTTTGTATGAAAACAGTTTACTTTGTTGACATTTTGTATATTTTGTTTGCGGTCAAACGTTACATATTGCTCTTTATGTATCTTAAAAGCGGGAGGCTAGAACAATCAGTTGATGTCTGTCTTCTGTGAGAACTGTAATGGATATGGTAATAATCATGAAAATGACAATAAAGTACTTATTATGTTTTTAAAAATGTTTTAAACGAGAGAAACGAACGTCATTCCTATTTTTGTATTATGCGAATGCGACCACCTTTTTTCATCTGAATACTACTTAGATCAGACGCTTGCAAATGTACAAGGCAATAGAAATAAAGGTATGACATGTATTAATGTTGAACCTCAAAGCCTCTTTGAAAAGTTTGGATATTCCGTACGGCGCCTAATAATAATGGTATTTACAAGCTTCTACTTCGTTCTAAAGGAGCAAAGCGATGACATATATATATAAACGGTATTATAGTTTCAGGTAAATTATTTTAGACCTAGTAATGAAATCTTTTTTTTCTCCAAACGACAACAATTAACAATGTTATACCGTAGAATATTTAAGTCTGTCTCACGTCTTATACATTTTTCCTGTCTCCAATATGCACGCGGTATCGGCGTAGCAGTCATTCCTGCTTAACAAGAAGTATGTCGACGGTGTAAACAAGAATCGTAATATTCCATATAGGCATATACATTATATAGAATTCCAATCACTCAGGAATAACTTCACTTCTTTTATGAGTTGCACGTGCTCTTCATACATATACTTTCATGTGCAGAGTGCTATCTCACATAATGGGCACCGTATAATAAATGAAATAAGAAGAAACAGCGAACTGGTTGCTCGTATCTTTTTCTAAACTACAAGCGTTTTTTACTTGTTGAGAAAAGATTTAGTGGATAGTTAAACAGCATTGTATTTGACAGTGATCCAAAGATAAACTGGTATTGAGAAAAAAACCGGTTGTTTGATACTTTATTTAGGTCTGTAAGCGACGAAAACATATTCGTTTAACTCCATATTTGGTGAAAAAAGTAATAAATAAATCGTCTTGATTCCGCGAAATCAAACATTTACATTAAGAAAGGGTACAAGATTCAAACATAAATAGTTAATTAATACCAATAACGGAACATTTTCATTATTTTGTATTAGAGCTATAGGTATAAGAGGAACGGAGATACCCATAAAGTATTACGTATAATATCAAGTATTTATCTAGCCAAATGTCTCGTCTAATACTATAATCCAAATAATTTAGCAGTTAAAAAACAGATACACTAAATGTCATCTAAGGTCATTGTATACACCTTCATAAGATGATTTCCAATACCAATTGTGGACACGAAACGTGCAACTGACAATACTACGGAATACCGTTAGTGCCATCGTGGTTACGTATTGAAATCCAGAGGGCTACAATGCGATAGTGCGATAGTACGATGGCGACAATGCGATAGTACGATGACGACAGTACGACAATACAATGGCGACAGTGCGATAGTACGATGGCGACAATGCGATAAGACGATGACGACAGTACGATAACGCGATAGTACGATGGCGACAATGCGATAATACGATGACGACAGTGCGACAATACGATAGCGACAGTGCAATTGTACGATGACGACAATGCGACAATGCGATAGCGACAGTGCAATAATACGATGGCGACAATGCGATAGTGCGATAGTACGATGGTGACTATGCGATAATACGATGACGACAGTGCGACAATACGATGGCGACAGTGCGATAGTATGATGGCGACAATGCGATACTACGATGACGACAGTACGATAACGCGATAGTACGATGGCGACAATGCGTTGATACGATGGCGACAGTACGATATGACTATCGCATTGTTGCCATCGTATTATCGCACTGTCGCCATCGAATTGTCGCCCTGTCGCAATGTCGTCATCGTACTATCGCGTTGTCACATTGTCGCCATCGTACTATCGCATTGTCGCCATCGTACTATCGCATTGTCGCCATCGTAATATCACATTGTCGCCATCGTACTATCGCACTATCGCATTGTGGCCCTCTGGATTTTAATGTGTAACCACGATGGCACGTACATATTAGTTTGTTTTTAATATGGAGACGTTTTTGTTTTATTTGTTACAGTTAAAAATCCGGAATTTAAAGATAAGATAAACATAGAATGCAATACAAAAATCATCTAAAAATAGGATAGGTATTTGATAGGTAAGGCCGTAGGTGGTAGATAAGTCCAAGGTATAGCTGATCACCTTTAAAAAGCATATCAATCAGATATAAATATAAGATCTCGAGGTTTCAATGCTTGGTGGAAATATATATTTCAAATATGCACAGTTAATTCAAATAATCTCAATGTTAAATATAACATAGAAGAAATTCGGATAAATAACACTACACAAATGTATGTCTAAAACGTGGGTTGTGAGCTGTTTCATATGGTATCGAATACTGTGAAACGACAAATAAGTTTTAGATAATAATATTTAACTTGAACGTGACTGGTAACAGGAAGTTCAGACATTGAGTCGGATCAAATTACGCTGAATCATTAGTCTCATACAAATGGCCATTAAAGATGACATTGATTTGGGTTAAAATAAGTAAATGCTTATTACCCTTATTGTTTAATGAAGCACGTTATGTCGACTGTGATTATTTATTACCAAACCATAAAAGAACAAACACCTGCGATAGTGCTAACGTTTCATGTAGGTTAAGTCATAACGGGCAACATAACAATTGAATGGTCAATCAATTATAAACCATTGAAAACAGAGACTTGATAGTTTGGTAAATTCACATTAATTGAATCACGGAATAAACTTACGTTGTTTTTCAATAGTGGATATTCATAATGAGCTTAATAACTTGTTACTCGGGTCCACGTTTTCATCTTCGGTATCTTATCACCCAAAACACCCAATAACAGTGGACAAAGGGAATTTAATATATTAAATATAAATGTCAACATGAAATTTATTCTCAAGCGTTTTTTTTGCATCCATAATTTGGCTATCGTTATAAAATTTGATACTTAAGAAAATTGTAAACTTAAAATTATGCCGTTACTTGTCTTCTTCTTCCCATATACCTGTCGAAGCGATGTCGAAAAAAACTCGCGCACTCTGGAACACAATCCGGAGACATGTTTTCTTTTGTCGTAGCGTTTGCTGCATATTATCGTTCTACGACTCAACACGAGTTTTCGGATAGTTTGGAAGACTTGCGCACTATATATGATCGTCAGATATAGTAATTATCTCGTACAAATGGCGTACAGACACGTCAAAACTCGCATATTCTCGAAGAAAAGTATAATTCATGATACATGTGAGTATCGTACATGTGTCGTTTGTATATTATTTATATTAAATATATTTATTCATCCTTAATTTTTATATTTTTTAATGTGCTCGCCATTGCACAGATCTCTAAAAATCTGGTTGTGTGTGTGTGTGGAAGCTATATTTGCTAAAATGTGGATATTTTACACAACATTTAAGCACATAATAATTTTAGTACTTTATATCTCTTTGCATTTTGCCTTATATTCCATATACAAATGTAAAATGGAGTGTTATACAATTACTGACAATGACATGTTCACGCTAAAGTGCGGCCAATAATTGACTTTGAAAGAATATATAATCAGCTGAAACGTAACTGGTAAAAGAAAGTTCGTATATTAAAAAAGTTAAAATTACCCTGATTGACATATCAAAAACAAAAGACAACTTGATTAGCGTTCACACTTGAATAAGATTTATGCCTTTCAATGTGACATTTCAAAATTAATTGGTACGAGTACAAGAATACGATTGGTTAAGAAGTTGTTACGGAACAATTAATTGGTCGAAACTTCCGCATACGGTCTTAAAGCCGTACGGAGCGGTGGTCTGTGAGTGCGCCTATTATATTTAATTTATAACGTTTCAATAATTCAATAATTATTTAAAAACAATCCATCTATGTTTAAAAGTCGAATGAATGTGGTTTAATTTAAATAATTGAAAGCAACGATAGGATGGGACGGTTGTTACATATTCTTCCTATTGTGGTTGGAACCTTGCTGTCAGTTGCATGTACGTTTTTTTCTATATTTTAATTTTAAAATGTATAATGAATTAGAATGATACATTAAGACATCACTTGTCATTGCACTTGAAGTTTAAAATGCTTTCAAATATCGTTATGCCCTATAGAAAATGAAATATTTTTAGGAGATAAATTCGAACATTTTAAGTGTCGACCTGTACTCGTAGTTTTGTATGCACTTAAATGGAATTCGGATTTTGTTCGGTGTAGTTGACCAAGCTAACGTTTTGCTAAGCTTTCTGCGATAATGTGTGCAGCAGAAACATTGAATGCCAAGCAATATTGGCACAATTTCACGAATAAAGGTATAAACAATTGTTTACTTATACCGATAGCTTTTGTATTCTTTCTGAAGATTAACATTACCAACATTATTTAAATTAACTTGTAAACAATACTATCGGTGTCTGGAAGAACTATAGCACTGAACACAATTTTGCCAACTGTTCTTCATTATTTATAAAAATCAAAATTTTGCAAGCGTTCAATAAAACAACTTTTGTATAGAAACTATGTAACCGTTGTAGTGTATGAATCACTATGCTGACTGAGGCCGACCATGACGGTCTTTGTGAAATCAGCTCATGAATGCCCTGTCAGTATAAATACGAATTTTCTTTCCCGCAAATATGAATTTCTGTATTTTTCAATAACTAGGGAAAACAGAAATAGCTCAATACTTGGAGCCTATGTTTACACATTTAAATGTGTCAGTTTGTAAAACCTGTTTTTGCTTTCGAAACGACTAGGATCCGGTGAATTAATGAAACATTATTCTTAAAATCGCGCGTAGTAACGCTGGCTTTTTCTCGTTGTATCACTCGTTTACGTGTTCATATATCAATAAGGGTACAAGACTAACAAAACAAAAACAAAAAATACAATTTTTTTAAATTGTTCAATTTTTCTGGTAATTCTTAAATAAGTGTGAAGGCACTGCGGTAAATGGCAGGTGGCGTTACATATTATAGTATTATGTTTAATGATCTAACTTGCTACAGCATGAATAGGTACAGAATGTTTATTTCGGTATAAAACATTTTAAGCATATGTTGTTTGAACAAACCCTCATGGTCTTAAATATTTTACACGCACGGAAGGACAGATACTGTGTCTGGTTAATTGACATTCTTTTTCACGATTATTTTAAACATTTCAATTCAGTTTTTGATTTAATATTCCGCTCTTGTATGACTGGCATGTACACTTTTAAAATATAATTATACACAAAACACTCAACAAGATAAATTGCAATTACGCGTATTGTTCGGGTCATTGTTTTTTTTGTATAGAAGCGGGTCAATACGTTATGGCTTATTGTGGCTCAATTGGTTCTATTCGGCCCTGGTAATGACTTAAAGTACCCCGGGAATTCTTAAATGTACAACAATGTGCACCGAAAAGGAAACCACGCTTAAAGACTACCAGTCATATCTAGGCGTACATTTAAGTATATTTTACAAACTTCGGGCGCTGTATAGAATACTTAAAGGTTCACGGGGTACATTTAAGAAGAATCTTAGCCGACAAGATCAATCGCGGGACACGCAATAGGTCATTGTCGACGCAGGTACTACGCACAAGTATCCCGGCTACGCTTTCGTATACGGCGATGTACCCTTCATACCAAAATACATCTAAAGGCGCCCGGCCATACTCAGGGGGTACTTTTTAGTATATTTTCCGCTCCACGGTTACTTTGTAGTATAGTTTAGACTACCCTGGAAACTTTAAAGTAGTAGCTGGGCCAACAATTGCCAATCGACCCTTATTGGGACATTTGTACCGGATGTTTATTTATTTATTTGGTAAAGTCATGGTTATTAAGTTTTTAAGTTTTTGGCATATATAACATATCTGATTTTTTTTATTAAATTTCTTTCAGCAATCAAGGGCACTGTCGTTATTGCGACGCGAGTAAAACTACGGACCTATTTACTTCGCCTTTATATTACACGAAGGACAAGAACACCTCGCTTTCTTTTTAATGTTCGCTATTTAGAAATGCTGTTAACCTTATATCGGTTCAGACTTTGGAACAAACCAAACGCTGCGGTACAAACAATGCTTGCCTACTTTATCAACTAAATAGACTTTCATTTATTAACAAGATATAGTAATATGAACATGCGATATTGAACGATTTTAAATTGATCAGCTGTGTTTGTATATTTATAAAATCACAGCAGCGTAGATACGCGTAGTCATCCCGTGTCTAACCCCGCCTCGAAGGTGGAGTTTATCATAATATTAAAATCGATAACAGCACATAAGAGCTCACGAATTATAAATCTATGAAATTATGTTCTTATTTACAATCGGCGTTTATGGTATGTTTTCACGCCCAACAGAAGACCAATCTCAAAATGGACAAACGTGACTCATATAATAAATATTATCGTCAATATGGCTGTGTCATAAAAAATTATCAGCAAATCGCAATATGAGGTAATACCATTATTGCATTTATCAAAAAGAATAAACTTAATAATTCGTATTCGCTGTTGCTTAAAGCCATAATGTGTCATATCACGGGCACTAATGAAAGTATTGAGATAAATACCTTCTAAAATATGTTTCTGTTAATATTCACTTAAATTCCTGTTAAATAAAGATTGATTGTTCGTATGATTTTTTTTCAATATTATGATCATACTGTGTACTTTATATGATGTAATAGCAAAAATAAATAACTATGAAAAGGAAAAATACTGCTCCAGCTAAATAAAACATCTTTTTTCTTTAGTTTGCTCACATTCGTTTTTTACTTAACTTACTAGTTAAAAAGGCTGACTATTTTTCTTTTCCGATTTTTGCAAAAAAATAATGTTGACACTGTTTCACAACCTACATATTACGAGTCAATCCCTACTGACAATATGGACCAAATTGATAGCATGCAAACACATTATTTGAAGGAAAACGCTGCTTTAATTGATAGATTTTTATTTTCATTTAAAACGCCTGCTCCGACGATTGTCTCATGAATTATTTCCGTATATGTAGTTCAGAACAGATAAAAAGCTCCGAATACTGCGGGATTTATAAACAGCAATCGTTTAACCAGGAAAATGTAACAAACCGACAATTTAAAGACAATACTGATAAACAGCAATCTCATACTTGAAGATTGCTTCAAATTTGAAACAACATTAATTGTTCATGCATATGTATTGCTATATCTTTTCGTTTACTTACAAAACAAGAATTATATTATATTTATTCATCTACTCTTTCCAAAGTTTACCTACAGTTTTCAACAGCGTGTAAAGTCACGTTATCCCTCGTGAGTGCGAGTAGCAACGCCGCATAAACGTGTTCAAGGCTCGAATGTTTTTCTGACGTAGTTATCAGGTGATTCCGTATCGAATCACATCTTCCGTGTACTAGATCGTACACTTTTCAAGTAACGACTTTTCAATGACGGAAAAAATACAATCCTGCTTAAACAAATCAGACATTGGTCTGCATGCATACAAAAACACTGGTACTATATATAATACGACACAACGTATTAATATATTAGCTTCCGTAGATTTCTCGAGTTAAATGTATGAAAGGACACACTCCTAGATTAAACGAAAATATTTCGAGCGCATCATTTAGGCAAATAGAGTTAGAATGTATAGGCAATATTGGTGAGCAATACATGTGATGTTTTTTTTCTTACAACGCCGTTCTGAATACAAGGCATTCAAAGGCATATACCCATATCAACAAAGATGGAAACGAACTTTAAGTAGCCTATGCGCAACATTATCTGCCATGAAAACATTCCTGTCAAGAATTAGATGCCAATTCTGCAGATATTGCTTTTCCTCCATGTGTAAAATCGCCGAGACAGTTATTATTTTTTGTGTATGAGTTAACCATTTGGTTTCAAATACATCAAGAACAAACACTATGTAAAGCCGCTTTTTTGTTTTTCGTGTGCAAGTGTGACCATCATTATGCGAACAGCAGTATATATACAGTATAAGACGACGAACAGTGTATACTATTCACACATTTAATGAGATATACTCAAACTGCAAGTTATATTGGAACCTTTGTATATTAAATAATTGTAATAAGTATTTTTTTTAACAGATGGCTTGTATTCGCATAATAATTGTAAGAGCAACGACGACTGCGACCATGAAACATATGAATGTATAGTGGACACAAGGAGGTGTGAAACCAGTGAGTGGATTATTTTTATTACTTTCTAACGTTCCTTGCCAACAGCTAGTTTTTAAGTATTCATCTAAATTTCAATATAACTTACCATTTTACTGACTGCATATATGCATGCACATCGCTCTACAGTTCGATACAAAAGGCATTGCTTCAAAGCCTCAAATGGGCATTATTTACAGTGCATATTGCGAAAGTAAAGCGATCTAATAAGGTGTGATCACGTCTGACCTCTATTTTGTTAATGCATAATGACAGTTTACCAAAAGCCGGAAAATGTATTTCTTTCTTTTAAAACACATGCTTAATTTGTCACGCGATACTAATAATGGCATTAAGTAATATTATCAGGAGATTGAATTCTTATTCACAAGACAAGTAAAAAAATTGAAATTTGCTGATCTGAAATTATTACTTTGAGGATTTTGAGAGAGTGTTTATTTAATGAACTTGTATAGGCATTATTTAAAGTATATGAGATCCTATTTGTTTTGTAAAAACTAAGAACATTTGGAAAAAAATAAGATAAGTGTATGCAGTTGTGGGAACTTATTTCACTTTTTTTTCATAACCAGATAATATTTTCACGAGAAATATTTGATTCGCTAAAGTTGTTAATGTTTTCTAGCATAGTTGTTACACTAAAAAAATAACTGTTTATCTTATGTATACACTGCTACATACAAACTACAATTATTTTTGTCTTAATTTTTACAATTTAATGTAGCAAAGTAGCCAACATATGTATTAAAATCATTCTCTAAACTATAACAAAAATATTGGTGACAAATTACTTAAATGTGAACTAATTTAGAAAAGTTAAACTTTTTGCCGGATGGACTTGCTTCTAATTCTAGCGATTCTCGATTTTGCATATTTTTAAAATAGATAACTATTGTAATTGAAGCAAACCTAATCGTGAAAAAACGTGGTAAAAATGGTTTTGTTTGTCCAAAAGAAATTTAAAAAAAGGAATAACTCACAGCGACATGTACATCAAAATTTCTTTTCATGTATTAAAATCGTTATTTTGACAACAAACAAATGTACAAATTCAAAATGATAAATCCTTCTATAAGTGCTCTAAAATTAATCTCATTTCATAAACATCGCCACACGTGAGTATGACGCCCAATTCTATTCTGTATGCAAATGATCTATTGCAGTGATCTGTTCGGATGAAAAGAACTGTTCGACACCATTAATAGAGTGTCGGCCACGCGACTATGTGCTCGGCAAAATGCGCGATATTGCAGTTCTCGTAAGAAACTATTTTACCCTCCGTCTGAAAACCCTGCTTAAATTGTTTGCATATTACATGTTACTTTTCCCTTACTTTGACCAAATAGCTACAATTTAACAAACGAACATTGTATTAAATAACTTTACCAATCTATTTAGATCGCTGCAGCAATACCAAAGAGTGCCCCGATATTGAACATGTTGCCTGCGAGAACACTGTATGTACTTGTGGAGAGGGTTATCGCGGGAATGTCAACGGATGCGTTAACGGTTTGTTCCTAAACACTCCCCGTAAAGAAGTATTAGTTAGTTTAACACCATTTAAAATTGTAAATGATATTTTTTCTGTAAACACACAACCAAGTACTCTCGTTAACAGGACCGTCAACCACGAATCATGAAAAAAGAAAAGTTCTAAAATACCGTATTTTTTACAATTATTAGTTTATATTGATTAAAATATCACGACTGGTATATTACATAACTTTAACAAAGTTGTTAAGTTTTCATATTTTCAGTATATTCGGTAACAAAATTTACTGGGTACATGTACCAGGTAACTACCAGTTAACTATAAATAACGCAAGTAGATTGATCATCATAGTCACGTGGTAAGACCAGGAATGCAAATTGTGCATGCGTAGTGAATTGTAGATATTTTATACATAAAATTATCAATCTTCTTGCATTATTTATAGTGTGTATATCGTTATGTCACATATTCGCGATGTACTTTCGATTTCACATCGCGAAATTTTATTACCGAATATACTATAAATATGAACTTTTTTCAAGTAATGTAATATGCCAGTCGTGATATTTTAATCAATATATATTAATGATTGTAAAAAAATACGGTATTTTAGAACTTTTATTTTTTCGTCATTCGTTTTTGACGGTCCGTTTAATAGTTATAATTATCAAATGCACCAATAAGACTTGAATCACGAGGGTTTAATTCGGACCTTAATATTTTATTTAACCTGCTTTGATTTCAAGTCTTTACGTGTCTGATCATGTATAATTGATTTAGATTTGTATTTGCCATTTATTTATGAACATTCATCATGTCAAGTACGATATATATCAGCTTTATCAGCTATTATGCGTGTGTGACGTTTCCATTATAAAAAAATCATAAATTCTTCTCGGGTATCATTTTTCCTGTATTTAGGCAACTAAAACATCAACTTTAGCACAAGTATTGCCGCGTTTGGCTCCTTACATTTTTATTTACCTTACACTTTTACATTATAACATTTCAAAACGGCAACCTGAATCGCGAAACTTTATATTAATTAGTGTTTTGCGCAGACATGCAATTAATGCTGTTCTGTGCTGTGTAGCAGATCATGCATGAACTGGTTTACCACTTTTAGTTGTAGGGCTCCCATGTAGCCACACGGATAACTGTGACAGGACGGACCATGAAGTCTATGGTTACAGCTACATCTGCACCTCTGGAATATATTCATGCAACCCAGATATATTTTATCAGGACCATAACAAATGTCAGTCATGTAGGTTTGCACGTTAATATATTCATTTATATTAGTGAGTCTATAGTTATAGTCTATAGTTACTAAATTTCATCACGTAGAGTGTTTTTGATTAGTTTGTGAAAGTGTTTATTTCTGTTAATTATATACCAGGTTATTATCCTTACACAGCCAACAGGGTATTAATCAAATGAGCTATGTACATTTAAACGACAGTCCTACCGCACATTACTATACATACTGTCATAATGTAGCATAATGTAAGAAACTATACAAGGGTAAACGTGACACTAAAATGTCGTACTTCATTTTATTTACATTGAATCCGTTAAAGATGAAATATTGGAAACCAATATCTAGAATATTTAGTCCAATATCTTTAAAATCAATGTCCTTATTGCTAACAGTGTTACATCGTCGAAGTATGGACTACTTGTTTAGATTTAATTAATTTCAAATATACTTTTGAAACAGGATTTGCAACTGTTCAAGATAAGAGATTATCAAGCAAGAAGCAAAGATAAATTTCATAACATTTGAATAGCACAGTTACAGGTCACACATTCTCATATATTCCACACTCCATTTTAACTTACACTCATAAAATTATTTGCCTCTAATTTTCATGACTGGGTCTTCGTATTAGACCAAGGTGACCTCCATTTAATGTGTTCAGGGTATTGCTTAAACCCAATATATATTGGAACAAGAAATCTTGATATAAGCGTAATAGAACAATCCAGATCGGTTTAATCAGATTTCGTGCATGTCCGTTCAAATGTCCGCTATCCCATTATTACAAGTATATAACTTGTCCCACTATACTGAGACAATATTTCACGGACCTGCTAACATATACAAAGCTAACATATATATTCAATATTTTTGCACATTGGAACCTGTATTGTCCATTTATTTAAAGACTTCGGAAGACAATGCGATAAACCGACAGATTGCGGTAGATTATCTAACACCACGTGTGCCGACAGTGTATGCAGCTGCTCATCCGGGTACTTACAACGAGGAGACCAATGTGTTTGGGGTATGTGATTATAACGGAGAAAATACATGTATATGAATGGGATTGAAGACACCAATATACAAGAGAAACGTTATTAATTTTTTTACTAGAGGAACATTGAATATGTTATGAAATTGTATAGTGTACTTACCATAAACGGATTATCTTAAACAAATTTAATACACGCAATTTTGTTTAAACGATGAAATGCGCGCACACGTCGATATTTGTTTATAATGTAACTTACGAAACGTCAGTTTATTAACACATTTTTATTTTGCATTTTTAGCTTAATAAAAGCTGGTTTTCTGTAATGGCATGTATATTATCGTTCTGGTACTACTGCCTAAACATATACAATTGCATGTATTTAAATGTCAAATATAAACGATTTAGTTTAAGAACAAGCAAATTTACTCATGACCGTGTAGTTTTCAAAAACAAATTATCGTTCACCAAAACAAATTCGATTCTAATATGCTTTTTGTTTAATTAGTCCTTTTAGAAATGTTATAAATAAGAACTATATTTATCAATGTATCTTTATTTGATATCACAGTAAGTCTAACATTTTAAAAAACAAAACTTTAATCAGTTCAATAACGGTTTCATTTTGTTTTTTAAAGTTGTTATAAATAGCATCATACATAACGTAATATTTATTATTTGCTTGCATATTTTATATTCTAAAAACGGTTAGTTTGTTAGCGCGCATTTAAGCCCCTGCAATTTATAAAACAATTTTCATGAATTATTCAGAAATTTTTCAGATCATTAAGTTCATTGGTAACAAATACCGAATTACCCATTGTGGATTCTGCTGTCTGCAAAAATCAAATTGCATGTCGGTTAGAATTTATATTAACAACTCCCTTACTCTGAGTACATTTTTAATCAATATTCCGAATGACATACCATATTATTGCATTGCAAGTTTTGGACACATTTTGCAACTCAACAATCGACTGTGGGGGCGGGGACGTTATTTGTGAACCAGAGAGCACCGTTATCGGATACGCTGGAAAGTGTCGCTGTCAGAAAGGATATGCACTGGCCTCCGCAGACTCTTTCACTTGCAAAAAGGGTAATAATCTTATGCTACTGTGAATTGCATATTCAATCATACGTTTGCTGACATTGGCTTAAGTAGCCAATATCTGGCCATAATTAGTACATCCATTTTGTAATGCTCAAGAGGATCATTTCATTCTGATACTGGTAATATACAAATAATCAACAAAACCTTAACACGACTTTAAACATGTTTCAAATCAGAACTGTTGTAAAATGGTCCTGAAAACAAAACCAGGTTTTATATAAATGATGCGTTGGTGTACATTTCTTTGTATTATTAAAAAAAATATACTATCGGTTTTAATTTATATTTTAGTGTTAGACTCAGTTTGCTCGAACATTCAATACTGCGGCAATTCAAGCCATTTTTCATTTATCAATGATTACCTGGCGCAAGGGTATATTCTCCGTGAGAACTACTTCCCCGCACACAGGGCGTACTACTGCAACGTGGAAAACATATGTAAATGTTCACCAGGGTACACACGGAACATAGAAGACGAATGTCACGCAAGTATGAGTATAATGCAATCCGTTTTGATTATTAAAATGTAGTTGCTTTCCAGAATTGCTTGTTTTATCGTAAAAAGGTATACATTTTAGCGAAGAGTGAAATATACCGTTTTTAATTATAATAACCATGTACTCATTTCGTATTTCTTAGCATAATGGATTGAACTATCGATATAAGTGCGGTAATAAATGCTTAATTGTGTCACGTCTTATAGTTTTCGTTTTTAACATTTATAATTTCATTTTTCAGTTTACGACTCTGTTTGCACCTTTGACAACGACTGTTTTGGTGACTCTGATTCTAATAAATTCGCGTTTAGATGTTCAGCAGGCAAATGTGTATGCAGTAAAAACTATTATCAAGACGCAGTTCGCGACCAGTGGCACGAATCGTATGGTTCGGTTGATGACGAAGTCTTCAATGAATATGTTTGCAAACCGCGTATGCAATTTAATACATTTGACTAAGTCGTTTAAAGCGTAATTACTATCATTAAATAACGTTAATTCACGTTTCTGGTATAAACAAACCTCATTTGGAAAGTTTTTGTTAACTTTTAAAGCATGCATTTGTACTCGAACCTATTTTTTTTATCTAATCCAGTATTATTCTGTTTCAATTGGTAGTTATTGGAATGAAATGTTCGTTTGGAACGGTGAACGATACACAATGCGTCAACGACACTAGATTTATTTATCAAAATCCTATGGACAATAACTTTGTTGATTATTACCCGGTCAATGTCTGCGTGGAGGGCTTTGAAGATCACGGACAATGCACTAAAAGTAGGTGAAAATGGTTTTAATAAATTTTTCGTAAGACGCACTCGAAAATAATCTGGACACGTTGTTGATTTCAAACTTTAAGACAAGTTCGTTACCAATTTCAATTGAAGTATAGCCGTCTTAGTTTGTTAATAATCCAATACTCGATTAATAAATACATGTTGCAGATAATTGTAAATACTATGATAAAAACACTATTGGCAATGTACATATGGTCGTTATTTCAGTCCTTGGACAAAATTGTTCAACAAGGGATGACATATGTGGGCTTGTTGACAATGCATATTGTGACAACCAGACACTGTGTTCCTGCAAGGAAGGCTTTGCTCAGCCAACCAACACAGACTTTTGCAAAGCGGGTAAGAACTTAAATTGCATTTATATATCATAATATTTGTTGGAAGAACAGGGACGTTAATCAGATGCACAACGTTTTTTTCGGACTATATTTATAATCAAGCCAATGTTACTTTCGAGATGGTGCTAAGGCCCGGACATTTAAAACACGATAAAGAAATTTAGAGGTTAAATATATTTGATATGTTGTTGCTGTTTAAACACATTTTTCGTTACTTTAAACACAGGGTGATGTAGTTTGACATAGCGAAGATTTTTGCATAAAATGTACCAAAAGAGACAGTCACTCCCCAATAGGGAACGTGAAAATATTAATAATTTGAACCACGGTAGCGTAAAACAAAAATCTATGCTTTTACCTGTATGACGAGAATAATGTAATCAAAATAAAGCGCTAATGACATAAAACTATCTTCTGCCGCCTTGTCATGTGGTGACAATTCTGTAATACGACTGTCAAATCGCTTCTCATGCATCGGCGCCACCCCCTGATCGTAACGCAACCCCATGAACATTCTTCCATCTCGTTCGGAAACATGCGAACAAAAATTTATAGATTTACCAGAACCCAATTTGATGTCATCATCGATTATATTGGGTGCTCGTCACACACGCAACAGCATCGATACGTTTTCCAAAACACCATAATGTCACAAATTATAAAGATAAATCACGTTCTAGAATTGATTTTGATTGTGTGTTTCTGCACATTTGTGGATCAATTTATGTTCGCTTAATCGAACTAAACTAATCGATTTTCAAGCGGAATACGTTTACAAAATTATTCGTCTTCTAGATTTCAAGATCGTCTGTTTTAACATTCCCACCTTTGCGACGCCTCTGATATATCCTCGGCTTTTTAATGAATTCATGTCAAAAAAGAGTTTCGCAAGTGGTTAACGACCGTGCATCAGAGCATTTAAAAACCGGAAACATTTACTCATTTTAATTTAGGAGTTATGTCCTGTGTGCGTTATTTTGAAGTACGCATGATCCGTGAAAATAATCTGAGTTCACGTATGCGTGTAAACCAAATTCATATTGATTAATACGTTGATAAACAAAATAACGAAATTCTTCAAAAAAAGTCAGTTGGACGCATTAACACCCCCAAAAAAACGCTAGTGAATCATTTGTCCTATCGTTTAGTTAGTAACAAATAAAATAGCGATCTTAATAAAACTGAAGTTATTTAGATATATTTTGTTCATATATAGTAACATGTATTACATGAACAAGTGCATTTAATTTGTTTTGATACTCAATGATGCAAAACTGTCAATCTTGAAAAACAACAGTCATTTTAAAGCTTCATATTTCTGTTATGTTTTCGTTCAAGTTCTCGGAATGAATTGTACCGATAACGAGACGTGTTCTTTGATTGGGACCAGATGCAGTTCATCCACTTGTGCTTGTATTGATGGATATGAGGAGATTAATCACAAATGCGTTTCTTCGCGTACGTCACTCTTTTTCAGATTTCAATAACAGTAGCGGGTCTAATCTTTTATATTTAATAAAAACGTTTACTGAGTATTTGCTAAACTTATATGTTCATATTTTAAATATAAATTGTTTTGAATGAAACAAAGTACTTAGATAAACGAAACGTTTTTAACCTCGAGTGTTACATAGACGATATTACGTCTGCCCTATTAAAAACTAACAAGGGTGTTATATTCCAGTCGAGAAAAATGATACGTGTCATCAAAGTATACGTTCATTCCCGGATAAGTATCGTCGATCCCCTTCCTACCGTCTCAACTCAACAGAACTTCCTATTCGCGATGACCTTCTTCAAGAGCGTTGGTATGACTTTGGAAACAACATGCTGTCTTCAGCCAGTTCTGTTGCTGACCGGAGTCCTGGAGCATGCGGAACTAAATATCCTATATACTTAAAAGGTTTATACAATTGTTTCTATGATATCGTTTGTTTTTTCCTTTACAACATGTTTCAAGTAGTGGACGATAATTTTTGCAGTTATCAATTCATGGTGCATGTTTATACTTCAGATGTGCTAAGCGATACAGAACGTGTAAATCTAGAGACGCGTAAAGAAATTGAAAAAACAGTTCAAATTGGAGGACTTAGACATTATGAAATATCGAAGGAATACAACGTCACTATCAGAAATTGTTTTGGAAGATATTTTATCTTTGTGAAGAAATCGCCCATTCCTTTTTCTGGATATTGTGTTGGTATGTACGTTGAATAGTGAAATCATGTAATTCGAGATCGTCTTTAGAATTGTTTTACAAACGCCAACACGTTATTCTGTCACATTTTAGTTCATTATGAAATAAATTTTATTTTGTTTTGCAGACACCGAAGTATCGTCCAACATTGGTGGTAACTCTTCGAGTAAATGGGCACAGGTTGCGAGCAATTTAGAGTTTATCGTTGTGTATGATACATCAATTGGAACGAATATGCAAATTCCGTACATATACTTCCAATGTCACATATTTGATTATCGTATTGTTAGATATCAGCATTTTTGCGAAATGTGTTACAACGAAGAAGACTTTTTCCGCTACTACATCGATGACGGATTTTACTACACGGTAAATTGGTATGTACATAAGCTTTCAGTTATATATATATCATATCGTTCAAATATTACAAGTTAGTTTCTATTCGTGCTAATATTACAAAATAAAGATTCCTAAATACTGCCAAATACTATTATGCTATATAAAAAACGTATAAGTACAAAAAGTGCAATACGAAGGTTTATTACAATATTTTGACTCTAAAGCAAATACAATTGGTGTAAAAACGTTAATATACAAACAATTTGCAACTTTTAAGCATCGATGTCATCTTGTTTCATTTTACGGATTATCTTGAGTCAGGAACGGATTCATTCGATTTGGGTTAATTTACAAACTTTGGGTTAATTTGCATCATTTGGAGCTCACGTGCCTGTACTTTCTATTAGGTCTATCTTTATAGTATAATAGACAACGGGAAACTTCAAAATCATGGTAAACCCCCATTCTTTTTTCGAGGCAGTTCCATTCAGTTATGAATTGCCCAGCATACACTTTCATTTGTTCATGCTCCATTTTCTATTTATTTTTTTCATGCTGATTTGCAAAGCGCAGGATGTCCTCGCTTGAGCTTCATTTATAAATAAAATAATGATAACTATGTCATGCTTAGTCATGAGAACTAAGTAGTGCTTTCGACGCTGCCTAAAGGAAATCTCGCTTTCACTCGTTAATGTTCGGATAATTCCGCGAGAAATTCAAAAGGGATATATTGTCCTACACAAAAAATAAAGAAGAGAAGTGTATATCTCGTTAAATCAATATTCCAACTTTACATATAGCGTTGGAATTTCGCTAGTGCTTTAAGAAACACTGATGTTTTTATGGGTTAACTATACTTTACGAAGTATTCGTTGATTTTGAGTGTTTATGGATCTTTAACACAAACTGTGCTATTGTATGTTTAAGGTATGTCGACGGCGCCCATTGTAAGTCAGCTGGGCCTTACAAACGACCACAGCTGAACAAAACCGACATAACTGAACGAGAGATAAAAGATAAATGTGGAAAACACCTATCCGGATTTTTGGTATCCTTATTTTTATTCTAATTGATATGTCGCAGCGATCAGAAGATTCCGGTAACAATCACCTCTAAGAGAGCGTTCTCAATATCTGATCTTAAGACGTATAGTTCTGCAAGAAACGTACACGAGCGTATCTGAATAAATATACGGCTTTTAATGAAACCGGGCTAAAATACCTCCTTTTAAACTTATGTCCTTGATAATAAACTAATCTCGTCAATGCTGATACAGCTGAAAATGATTGCAGTTTTGTCTGTTGTAATGTTAAGTAATAGTATATGCAAACTATACAATATGAGGTGGCATAAACGTTTTTCTGAATTTGATTATTAAGTAGGCATTATATAAGATTTTGTATCATCATTTTGTATCATCAGGTCCAATGCAGTTTTGAATGGTCGGAATCAATGTTTGGACCGCGGTCAACGCCAATATTTAGTAACACTGACGTTGTAGGCTTTGAATCTGTAAGTTAACCTACGGATTGGGTTGTTCGGGTTGCATTTTTTAATTTGTTGTTGTTTGTTAAATCGGGCTTCTGAAAGGTTACAAATGGTTTCTTAAAATATGCATTGTTTAAAAAAACAAAGAACGTTATAATAATATGTCGCTCATATCTGAAGTTGTAAATGACTGGAGACAAATCCTGTTTGTATTAAAGTGGTTCGTGAACAGAGCTTTGGATGGAGGTGTTATCGAGAGTTTCGATGGTGTAATCCACTCACCTATTGGTTGTAAGACGGCAGTAAATGACCCTTCATTATCCTGTGACATTGAGTGGGAGCTCAATGCGGAAGGAAAGTGCGCCAGTCCCCTTGGTGCTGACGACCATCCTGTATGTGGTTTTACTGCCAAAGGACTAACAGCGAAGGGACTGAAGAAATATGGCACGTGGGATAAAGCCCATTATTTTTTGCATAGGAACTGGACGAGTCTAAATAACAACGGAACATTTATGACTTTAAAATACGAAAGCGCATTTAAAATTTTAGTGACTCAGTTTGAGTCACACTCTCCTGATGACGTGTACAAAGTTAAATTTAATTCTTCTGTGTCTGGTTATGATCTTTGGAATGGATATGTATTTCCTGATATTGAGGTACGACCTTTTTTCCAAGTAAATATTGAGTTATTTCCCTTACCAATAAACTTTAACTTATAACTTCTACAATAGAACATCTTACGCACATGGCTGTAAATAAAAAAAGTCTTGTGATTAGTTTTACAAAGTAAATGAAACCAACTGAACATGGGCGCATATTGTCCAAATACAACAAGTTACAAACAAAACACACGTTACACCACATAGGTTAGAGAATCAAAACTTGTTCTTGTTTTTAAAGCACTAAAAACTAAGTTGTATTTTTAATTTGCAGATCAAGCTAGCTAACCATAGTTTGCATAATACAACCGTGCATGTCGGTTGGAATACCGGCTACCAAACGACGATAATGAACAAAACGGTTGCCAGTTCATACAGGTATAAACTGTAATATTTATTTAAATTAACGTACGTGCCCAATTAAATCGATGTTCGGTAATATATGACATAAGTACCCGATTGTTTTGCTATTCTTCGACGTATTTTTATGATATTTTATATGACATCTCATGCCTTGACACGTCTTGTTTTAGCATCAATCACTCGGTAGTGATTCCCCTTAGTGAAACAGGAGAATTCTTGATTTTTAGGGACAATGCACTTCCGGTGGAGGTAATATGCCAAAGAGTCATGGTTCTGTGCAATAAATCATACCATACAAGCGTAATGCAATATATTTGATTCAAGGAAGCTTAAACGTTGTATATAAAAATTATTCAAGCACACATGCCTCGGGTGTATGTCGTACGTGTATAATTAACGAACGTGACCAGAAATGTATAGATTTATATCAGATTCCATGTTTATGATAGATGACGTGCTATTCGTTATTATGACACACACACACACAACCTTATTTCGTTACAAATTAAAGGTCACGTGTTCATTTATATTTTCTGGATTTGAATCATGACGTTTTTTTCTAATAAAAGGTCCAAATAAAGATGCGAGTGTGTACAAAGAAGCCGGCATCGTCATGTTTGTGTGCAGTCACCTTTCGTAACGGCAATGAGATCTACACGATTGATATATGCGACTCAATCAAAGTTGAAGGGTTTCTAATGGTACACCCAAACGAAGACGGATTGCATAGCTTTGCGATGGATACCGAATTGGTATTACATTTATTATATTAAATCAGAGAATCAGCGTTGAAATCAATATTGAGATGTCATTTGTTTCCTAAATACAATACTTTATGATAATAGATTTTTCTAAAATCATTAGAAAACTTATCGGTACCCATAGACTGTAGCGTTGTAATTGCTTCGTCGAGATTTTGTCGGTTTGTGACGTTTATTTAAACTTGTTTTTAAATTTCGAAATACACAATGTAAATATAAAATGTTGAACATGACAACATGTTTGCTAATTGAATTCAGTTCTGCATGATATATCAATCTTTATAATTGTAATTTGCTCATAAGTTAACATAATCTTTTGCGTCTTTTCAATATCACAACAACAAAAATGACCGTTTGTAGCTGCATACACTTTTATCGCTTAACACTTTATTTTCAAGGAAGATGAAAATGATAAGGATTATATTGCTCAGGATGCACACATATCTACTCAAGGGATTCGCCTTCTGAATGGAATTTACGTCAAAGTGATTGTTAACTTCGAAAGCAAATCACTGGACCTTACCTTAACAGAAAGTTATTCAAACAAAAAATTTATATCTATGGACGGTATTTCAGCGTTTCAACAGATGCAATACCGTCTGGGCAACGGCTCCTTTATTACAGACGAATGTGGGTTTCAAAACAGCTGGAGGTAAAGTCAAACGTACTTCATAAGTTAGCATTCCCGAATGAAGTACGAAAATAAAACCCTTTAATTTAATACAACAATTAAACGATGTATTGGGCTTAAAAACTGATGTATCTCTTATATAAATCATGTTTGTCTTTGTTAAGATTTTAAAAATACATTTTACTCAAATACTCGAATACAGAACATAATTAAATTTTTTGGTAATTATGTTCCTTCATTTACCTCGCAGAATTCCGTCGGAGGACAGTCTGACCAATCCAAGTCAACATGTTACCTATGCATATACTGATAGTTACTATCAGTGTGATTGCCCTTCGAATGACGAATTTAAAAGTCTGACGCATAATTTGGAATACAGTTACAAGGGCTACTATTATTATAAACACATCACTGGTGCTGTACGATGTTCACAATCAATACCATGTTCAGAGGAGCACACAGGACTGACATGGCATGGATCACAGTTGCAACCTGTTGTCCAAGTTGATTATGTTGGCATATCCGTGGAACACAATGGAATCACCTGCGAGTTCACACCGATTAAAAACAAAAAACACATTGTGAGATGGTAAGAATAAACGTTTCCAAAATATATCAAACATTCAGTGTAGCTTTGTGAGTAACAATAATCGAATGCATTGTATTTTATAATCATACTCTGATATATGATGTAGGTATGCTGGTGCCAATATTATTATAATGGAGCAACACAGTGCCAATATATTTGGAAAGTATGTGCTAGTGTTGAAGATACTTTCAACCATCCCGGACAAGAATGTTTTTTGAATAAGGAGGTAAATAAAACTAATTAAAGCTATAAATGTGCACTAATAAGCTTAAACACGGTCTCTTTAACTTATTATTAACTTACCGCATATTAAGCTATGATATTTATCACTTGCTCAAATGCTACATCCGTTCGATATTTCCAAAGCATTCTAATCATTTGTTATTTTGGGAAAACATAAATGAAAAGAGCACTTGTAAATATCTCTTACATGTTTTTAAATAATAAGCGCAAGAAAAGAACAGAGTAAGATTACTTGAGCATTGCGAAATAAAAACTGCAATATAAGATAGTTTCCCTGATCAAAAATGTTGTTTTGCTGTAGATTTATTGCTCAGTCACAGTGTTTGAAACAGGGGCGACAACTTCAACGAATCCCGCAGCTTACAGTGATGCAGTTGATACCAGAGTTGTTCCTTGGGTAAGAATTATTATTGGAGAGGGGAACAATGAAACCAATCGAGTTATTTAACGATAAACACTTTTTTTTAAATGATAACTCAGGTTTGTATCGACTCTTTGCTGTTTTTACATATATTTTTCAGTTGATTTTATCCGACATCTGCATCATAGATGGCAAATGTTACAACAGGAACGACACCAACGGGAACGATGCCTCGTTTGTTTGCTATCCGACTGTTAACCCGTTCGAATGGACGAAGGATTTATCTTTAATACGAAGTAAAATCAATCTTATTATAAATAAATTTCAATATAAATATAAAATATTAACAATACAGTATATAAATATTATTATAGTATTCAAAGGCGTACACAACCTTATACGAACGATGACAAAGAAGTATCAAATATATAAGTTTTTTATTTAACCGAAATCGAAATGTGTTTGTACTTTAATCATGATTGTGGCCGTTTTTATCGCTCATTATCATTACTTTTCACAGAAATTGGAGACGGTTGTATTCCTTCAGAGAATCACTGCTCCAGTATTAACGGCAGTGCGTACTGCAATGAAAAAACGTCAAAGTGCGCATGTGTTGAAACGTACGAAGACGTAAATGGAGAATGTATTACAAAAGGTATGGCGAAATGGTGTTGGAGTTGTAAAACATGTGAATGATATTTTCAGATGTTTGAGTCCAATTTAAACATAACTACGCCCCAAACACACAATGCTTACACACCTTTCTGCAAACGAGAAGCATTGCTTTTAAAATTACTCATAATTGGTAAAGTATTTGAAATGCAACTACATAATTCCTTGATTTAACCTGAATAATCGTACTTCTATTTGTTAATTAAACCCCAGATTGTTCGACGGACCCCAGTATTTGCGACCCGATATCGTATGCTGAATGCTCGGGTGCAGGCTGCACGTGTAATAAAACTGCACACTTAAATCTGCGATATGGGGGATGCATACCAAGAGGTAAGATATTTGGAACAGTTAAAACATGTTAAATGTGGTTGCCATGAAATGAATTATGTTTAAAATTAAAAAAGGTATTGTTTCTTTTAATCAATTGTTTCGCAGACATAAATATGTGATTTACAAATGTTAAACATTTTAAATAATAAAAATGCTAAATATTACTAAAGACTTCATGAAATTAATGTTGAACTATTCGGCATAGATAATAACGAACAAAATAAAGTCGTGTTATATTATTATTATTTATAACGAAGTGCTTGTATGAATATCTCCTTAAAAGTACGGCTTTGGTTTACCTATTACTGTATGAGTAGTGCTTTTCCTGGTTTGAACGTTACACTATTGTATTCCATATTGTAGATTAGTCCCATTTTTACCTTCATGTTGACTTTGCTTTAAACAAATTGTATGTTACCGTTTAACTTTTTTTATTTGACGGGCTTGAGTGCATTTCCGTGCTTTGATGTTAACTACTTTCACGTGTGGCTTCATCAATGAAGTCCAATATGTGAACTTTATTAAATTGTACAGTTCTCGGAAGCGAATGCAACATTAATGATCAGTGTGGTCATATCCCGAGTGCTAAATGTGACCTCAGTCAAACAGAAACTTGCGTATGCAGTAATCAATATGACAACAAAAACGGGGCGTGTACAGTCAAAAGTATGTATTTAGAGTTTTCGTTTAGAACAACGGTGTACAGTTTGCTACAATTAGGAAAAGTATGACTATATAATAATTCAGATTTACAAAAAGTGCCATACAAACAATGCCAATATCATTAATCGATTTACATATGAGCATTCATGCAATCTCAAGTGTATGCGCACTGATTTTTAGTATACATTTGAACAAGTTTTAATATCTGAATATAAGCTTTTTGAATTATGAAAAGGTAGACAATATATAAACTAACAAATGTTTACAGTTTTTATTCAAATAAACATCGTCTTTTTTGACTGTCATGATGTATAGATAATATTGCTTGCTTTTGAGGATGCAATAAACATACTTTCTCAGTGAGAATTATTATTTCTCGAGTGCTTGCTCGAGTGAATATATTTAAAGTGTCGATTGTACCAAGATGACCAGCTCGTATTACCCTGGGGTTAACTCGATAGTCACCTTGGTATAATACGCCTGAGGAAGACTCAACGTCATAATAACTGAATGTCAGGCAATTCAGTATTTTAATATATATGTTCATATTAGCTTATATATATTTTTTGTAATGCTTTACTATGACGACACTTGATGAACTTTATAATTAAGTATTGAACGTGTGTAATTTGAATGTTAGTCCCTATTGAGAAAAAATTGGATTTTTGTTCGAAATATTCAAATTTTAAGTGTTTATATTATGAAAAATTCCGAGTTAATAGCTTGAATCTTCGTTTAAATATACGTTCGTGTATGATCTTCCAACTGTGTATGAGTGTTGGTGTCTTGTAGGTAGCATCGGTTCTCAATAACGAATATCTTACAGTGTTTATCATTTTAACAAGAAAAAAAATTAAAGACCAACAATTTCAATACAAACGCCAAAATCAATTAAGTTTGTGTTTAACATACAGTGATTGCAACACATTATATTATTACTTGATACATTCCTCATATTTAACGACTGTTTCACATTCTCAATACTTAAATGTGTCGATGATTTGAAGGTTTGTCGAGCCCGTGTAACGCGGATGCGGATTGCGCACATATAAATAACGCCTCCTGTCTCGTGTCTTCGTCTGGGGAGAGGGTCTGTAGCTGCAAGATTGGTTACAAGACGATTTCCACTACAGGATGTTTTTAAGGAAGGTTAGTAATAATTTTATTATGAAATATTGTTTGATTGCACTCAGTCCAATAATCGTTAAAAAACCTTATACTCTTCAACTGCATGTAGATGTAATTATGTATTTAGTGACTGACAATAAACCACATGTACATATTATTTATTGTAGCTTTTGAACCGTCTGTTTTTTCTTAAGGATTACAGAGATATAAATATATATACATTTGTAACACATTATTTCTTACAGCTTTCTGACGTTTAATTACGTAACGAAGGAGCAACTG
>NC_068357.1:85331354-85350468 GCF_020536995.1 Dreissena polymorpha | reverse complement strand
GTAGCAGTAAGAGTAGCAGAAGCTAGTTAGCAGTAGCGGCTTTTTGCTCTTTTGTTTTAGAAGTGTTTGTCGTATAAGAAGAACGCAAGGAAGACAAATTAATTAATGTAACATGTGTTATCTTAGTCTCGTTGTTAGTAGTATTTGTTGTATCTACACAGCCATTTTTCAGTCACCTGAGAGACATGTTTTTATAAAAGATTTAATTGTGGACCAATTATATCGTGTATTAATATCAGTGAACCCACTGGGACACCACATGGGGCGAGGATTAACAGAATAAACTAGGCCTTCAATTAATTATGCGCCTAGAGGCAAACAATACTATAACTTACTGATAATTTTAGGATTGGATGTGTTTGTATCTTACTTTGAAATTAGCTAGCTTAATTCAAAAACTCATTATAGCCTCAATATTATCACAAGAACATATTTATTGTGCAATATATATCATTATCACCATCACAATATGCCAGAGCGTTAGTATTTATTGTGCATACATATTCCTACAGCAACATTTACAAAACTTATTACAAACCAACCACTCAAGCTTAATTAAGATTGATTTCAATTTATATTATGACATACATTAAAGATCACTGTCAATTAATTAAAAAATAGCTTGATGCTTCGTACTCAGCGATTTAAATAAAAGAAACGTTGCGTACACATTAATTGGGGTTAATAAAAAAAGTCTGCAATTAAAATAATCAAATTTAAATAATACTAGATTTAGTTTCAAATTGTCGCTCAAAATGTATCAGTTATATCATTTACAAGGGAATCGATTTGTTTAATCTCCGCAATCCAATAATAATTATGGTGTTTGTATGACAAATTAATAGCTATTCGTCATTGAATGTATGATACTCATAAAAATATTGAAACAATAACCACAACAACAACAACATATGTGATTATGTATATATCTTTTTCAGATACTCTGTGTCATACTTTCAAATTATCCTCATAAGTTCATAATAATAAATAAACACTATTGCAATCTAGTAAAAACCCAACTTAGCCGTTATGCTAATGATTTTATGTTCAGTATGCGTGTACATTTCAATATTCTATAACAAACAAGTGTTCACAAATACCTATGTTTAATAAATATTAAAAACATGAGAACCACTGAAGGTATTGCATTTTAATAAGACTAGTTTTTACCGTGTGTGTACATTCATATAAAATCATTTGAAAATCACACTTGAGATAATGTCTTTAGGTTTTTGCTATTTCTAATCGATTTAAACACCATAAAACCACCGTATTTTCTCTTACATTCTAAATTTTCTTACATTTCCTTTTTAAGCCAAAATATTTATGTTTTCATGATTCTAAATTTTCGGACATACGGATTTTCGTACAGTCAGCTAAACAGCGCTATTTTATCAGATTTTGGCCCTGTTTTTGCTTATCTGATGACCCTTCGGTCATGCATTTTTACAACCGGATTAAAGTAAATAAACAGAATCATGCCTAAGGGCAATCGACCATTACATTTGCGTACTTGGGTAAATTACCTTGTAAACCTCTAATAAGCAATGGTTCCTTCCAACAGCGTTTGAACTGATATCGTATTAAGAAAGCCAAACGTTTATTGTTTTTACTTTTTATATATTATTTCAGTTGATTGCCAAAGCTGTTAAGTTGTATTTTTAAAGTAAAGAACGCAGGGAACAACACAATAAAATTATGTACACTGATGTATTATTTCTACTTCAATTAAATAATTGACAAACAAACATAACACACTTGTCTCTAAATATTTTTCGTATTTAAATTTTCCAACACGATAAACAATATCTTTAAGTGAACGGAAACTTATAATTATTACGGCATATAGTAAAAGCAGAGTTGTCTGAACCATAAGTTAAAATAAAAAATAAAAAATGACACAGCTTATTTTTCCCTCAAGTGTTAATGATAATATGGATAAACAATTTAAAAATACATAAAGTCAATTGTGTTGATTACTCGTTATTGAAATATTGCAATGCCAATTATAAGACATCTGATTAAAAACAAAATGTATGGTGGAATACCTAATCTGGAAATACAAACTAATGATACTATTAATGCAACAACAACAATCACATCTTTTCAAGCGCAATCAGAAAACTGCTACAGCTTTGTATTAACAAACATAAATATGTTTGTGCTTATAGATTTAGATAAACTTCAAATCTTTAAGCGTGCTATGAATTGAATATAATTTATATTTAAAAGTTTTGCTACTCTGTTGATAACTAGCAACAGCAAAAGGAAGATACCATTTTTTATCATCTAATTTTATTTATATTTCATTGTTTATTTGTTTATGATCACAAGGATTGTTTGGATAACAGAGTGTGTCTAGATATACCGGTACCCTTAAAAATATTTTTATGAATTGCAATGAAGCGTAGAAATTAAACAGGCCCTAATACAGACACCATTTTTATCGGAATGCGATTATAGTTTCAATAGCAACTCGTAACGCTTTTTGGATTGAATGTGTAATGAATACTTTTAGCGACAAATTGACTTGGTCAAATACTGCATCTTAAACGGATAAATAAAATTGAAACCATTTATTTTCAATATTATCAACATTATTATTTAGTTATTAATACATTAAGCAGCAAACTCTATTAATCAAAAAGATTTGATATAACATCCGAATTCACTGCAAAAATGAGCTGAGCGATAGGTTTTACGGTTGTTGAAATTGTTCATGATGAGAATGACGATGACGACGATGATGACGATGACGACGACGAGGAGTGAGAACAACGACGATAACAATGACGATGATGATGATGATGATGACACTGATGATGATGATCACGACGATGGCGACCATAACGATGTTGTTGGTGATAGTGACGATAATGCTGCTGCTGTTGCTGATGACGATGCTGCTGCTGATGATGCGGTGGAGGCGGAGGAGCAGGACGAGGACGAGGACGAGGGCGACGACGACGAGACGACGACGACGACGACGATGATGATGATGATGATGATGATGATGATTACGATGATGATGACGTTGATGATGACGATGATGATGACGATGATGATGATGATGATGTTGATGATGATGATGATGATGATGATGATGATGATGATGATGATGATGATGATGATGATGATGATGATGATGATGATGATGATGATGATGATGATGATAATGATGATGATGATAATGATGAGATGATGACTATGTTGATGATGATGATGATGATAACGATGAAAACGATGATGTTGATGAAAATAACGATACTGTAAGTAGTAAATTAACTCATTAATTGTTATTATAATACACAAGCACATGCTAATGGATCTGTATCCGCAAGGCGGTCAAATGAAAACTCACTTGGTATAAATATGAAAAATTGAATCAAAATATCATAATGCGGAGTGTTAAAATGTGTTCAAATCTAGCGAAATTGTTGCAGTACTTTTCTACCGAAACCAATGCTTAGTCCAGTTATTTTAAAAATAATTTCAAAATACCACGATAAACGTCAATTGGCTAACAAATACATTTGTAAGTTTTACCTCACTCAAAAACAGTATTTATTGAAGACAGGGCGTCAACAATGTCCGAGTTTCTTCAACGTAGCTTAAGTACCTAAAGTACCTTCCGTTTGATTTATCGCAGGATCCTGGGTCCGCACCCACAGTCTTTTAAAGTGTCTGCATTAAAAAGATAATAATTGTTGTTTGTAATAATCTTTGACAGCTCATCAAAACATGTAAATCCTCAATTCGGAGAGTTTCAGTATGATTTCATTTATTTAAAAAATAAAGACGGTTAACATATTTTATACGCACATATATAAGTAGCTATACGCCATATAACATAGGACATAATGTATATTATAAATCAAAGCGCTGAAGGCACTGAAGTTGTTCGCTGTTGTCGTCCTTGATTAGCTTGTTCGCATTGCATATGCTTATCATTGTGCACAGGCTAATCTTATTTGACGTGCATTAAGCCTCGTTTTCCATGAAAGCAGCCAATATGTGCATATTTTAATGATAAACACTAGACTGGCCAATGGCGTTTACAAGCTGGTATATACATTCACTGCTAGAGCAGAATCATTTGTCGTCTGCTGCAGACAGGCAGTGGTAATCGTTCCTAGCAGAGTGAGTTGTGGTTCTTGCCGTACTTAAGTCTTCTAAGCACCTACTGATTTGCATTTATTACCCATTCTCTTGAAACGCCGACTAATAAAGTGCGATAAACCGCCTTTAAGCACTTGGCACATTAACAAATAAGAACATTCCACACCTAACCGAGAACCGACGTCTTTAATCGCGAAACTATTACCAGAAATTGAATACCGCCAGAACCAACAATGAGCTCACTTCGATTAAATATAAATACACTATATTCATTGCGTCCTAAGCAATCAAACATATCAACCGAAAATACCAGCGAATACAGTATTATATATGACATCGGTCTTATATATCGCCTCAGACATGCGAGAGCGCCACGATGAGTGAAGAGTGTGTGTATGAGAGTTTGTTTACAGGTCCTACTGGCCTCTTCACGAGATTTGTGTAGCCCGACCTGAATGATAAATGAGTGTGTGTGTTTCAGAGTTTATTTACAGGTCCTACTGGCCTATTCACGAGGTTACGTTAGCCCGACCTGCCCCTGTGACCTCTCAGGGGAAAAAGATTAATTTTAGAGTCAAAGTCGGTCAAATTTACCCCGGTTTCCCGGGTATTCGCCAAATACTTTAATTTTTAAAAGAGTTCATTGCACGTTGGCCAATGAGACCTTAATGTGCTATCTACCTAAAGGTGGTGATGAGGAGCGGATCCCGCCGAGTGTCCCGCACATTACTAATGTACAAGACACTCAACGCGACCCACATCCCAACACCACCCGGTACGTAGGACCCGGAACACACACACGTATCGCTCTCACACCCCCACTCATTACGGGTGGCGCGTATGAGAGCGCCACGCCCGTGTGTTCCGGGTTCCTTGGTGGTGATCTGTGTATGGTTGTGTATAGTGTGTGGTATGTGATTGTTGTGCATTTGTCTGGAGCGGAAGAGGAGGTGTCTGTCGGTAATTTACGGTCGTCGGTCAGTCGTGAAGGGTTGTATATTGTTGCAGTTCCCAGATCGCAGAACCCGCCGCCCCCGCACAAGCGCACCCACGCCGAGCGAGCCCGAGCCCCCCCCCCCCCCCCCCCGCATACGGCCCCGGCCCGAGCACCCAACCGCCGAAGACCCCCGAGACAAGCACCCTCATCAACCCACTTGCTGCGCGCGACAACAAATCAGTCGAGAACCAACCATGGAGCCATTCAAAGCCCTACCCAGTCACCATCGTTCCTTCCCACCCGCCTGCCAAACATCCAGACCATATATCAAGCTGGGATGTATTAATTTTGCTGTTATGTTGTATTTGCTATTATAGTTGGATAGGTTAAGTAAATAAGTGATCTAAACACTCCGTTGATATATAATATGATTTATTTATGTTTGATGTTAATTTGTAAAACTCATTATATTATAGATTATGTCCTGTATTCTGGCTTTCATTTACCCAAGTGTGGTTGTTGTAATGATAAATAAAATGGATGTAGTAACAGTTATATGAACACGATATATCCGTACCAATATCCATGTGAGAACATACTAATAATAATTAATTTTTTAATCGCCATTAGCTTGAAAATAAACGTAAATAGATACAACAAAGACCAATTCGGAGACTTTAAAATTTTTAAATTACCTCCCCTGCAATAGAAAATATTTATGGAGACTCGCATTCTATGGAATATCAAAATCTCAATATATCTTTCTCCGAAATTTTTTTCTGGTAAAAATCATCTTAAATTTAGCTGTATATTCGTATGTAATTAATTAAACAAGAGTTATAAAAAGGCATCGCAAAAAATATCGCGTTTTACTTGAATAAGTTACCTCCCTTAAGCCTATCGGAATATCAAAAATACGTATATAAAGAAAACGCGTTCCTTGCATAAGTGATAATAAAGCGCGTGCCCGTGCCACTCGTCCTCCAAATACTTACTAAATATAGTACAACGTATCTACAATCATTGCGACTAACTCAAACCTCAGTAAATAAGTAACCAGGATAAATATACGTTTAGGTAATTAAGATATAAAACATACATATAAAAATTTACATGTTCCCTGTCTGCCGAACCCGATCAATGGACTATAGCCACTAGAGGTTCCTATGTACCTATGTAGCCGGATTGCGCCCTCAGAGCGCCCAACACCGACACAGATCACGCTACTCTCCGGTCAAACACAATACTACATATGACTGCTGCCTTTGTCACCATATTATCAGAATCATTAACGTGCAAAATGGAAACTTTCAACTGTCCTTTCACTTCATACATAAGCCATTGCCGATCTTCAATGATCGCTTATTTCCGAGAGATGCATTTTATTTTTTTCAAACTTCGAATTTTGATATATGTTTAACTTATTCATTTAGATTACATTATTTTCACTATAAATATTGACTTTGATCCAATTATCATCTGAAAAATACGATTTCGCGATTTCTTCAAAGATCGAGCGAGCCTTTTTACCTGTTTACTTATATATATCTAATTTAAGGTTACACAGATGTGAAGTTGTCGTGGCCGAGTGGTTAAGGCGATGGACTGAAAATCTTTTGGGATCTTCCCGCCCAGGTTCGATTCCTGCCGACATCGCATACTTTTTGCGACGCGTTTTATTTCTTTTCTAACGTAATTTGATTTAATATAGCACATAAGCTATGTTTATTGTTAAATATGTTGAAAATTGTATGCACATCCTTCAATTTTAAAATTAAAACAACGTTATGGCTAAATTGATTAATTTACTGCTGAAAATACGAATGATGCATGTTGCATTTTTATTTTTATTTAAAAAAGTAAACGGTAAATTTGTCTATTTTTTTGTATTTTTGCTATATATAGTGTTTCTATAAAAACTTAGTTTAAAATATAACTTAAATGATACTATTTTGAATTTTATGACACTTTGTTTTTAACCGACCCAATTTTTACTTGGCTTTTATCACTTACATTTCATGGCGCTATTCCATAGATTAAAATTTGTAAAAAATAAATGTCTGTAAAAGAATACTTATTTCATCTTGTTTAAACACCTTTACTGCATCTGTACACACCAACTGCATGCTCATATTTGGAAATTTGAATGAATTATGGAACTTTTATATACCCCAGGGGTGAAAATAAACTGGACAAAAGCCGAGCGTGAGGGTGGTTTTGAAAAAATCGGTTTATTTTTTTTAAGCATGGAAAGCCTACCTACAAATTTGCATGTAGTTTAGTGAAATGATGCTGATTAGGAAAATAATTAATTAAATTATATTTGGATATGTGCCCATTAGAGGTGCGCAAGCTTAAAAATGTAGAATTACCGAAATTCCCGTTCTTACACGTTGTAGCATGGATCGGGTATTGAACACGATACACGTGTGTATTAGCACCCTACTGTAGTCCCGGCGGGGTTATCAACTGCACCAATACACCGGTAAGCAACCAGGGGAATATCATATGAAAAAAGAACTATCATGCATGTTTGATTTGTTAAAGTGTGTCACAAAATTTCCCTAACTGCCGATGTCGGCTATAATTTCGGTATAAACATGCAAAGAAATTAACATATATATAATGTTATTGCCGATATGTTATTGGACATTTTGTATGTCAAATGTTCATTATTTGTATTAAAATTAAGACGATTGTATTGAACACGATACACGTGTGTATTAGCACCCTACTGTAGTCCCGGCGGGGTTATCAGCTGCACCAATACACCGGTAAGCAACCAGGGGAATATCATATGAAAAAAGAACTATCATGCATGTTTGATGTGTTAAAGTGTGTCACAAAATTTCCCTAACTGCCGATGTCGGCTATAATTTCGGTATAAACATGCAAAGAAATTAACATATATATAATGTTATTGTCGGTATGTTATTGGACATTTTGTATGTCAAATGTTCATTATTTGTATTAAAATTAAGACGATGCTTATTTGCCAGAAAGCGTTTATTTCAAATTCAAAACAAGCAATAATCATACATAATACCAAAATATAAAACTAACAAAATGACAACACTCTCGCTTAACGCAACGTTCAGAAGCACGCGCACTTAACAAAATTATTGCAACTAATGCAAGATGTAATTAATATGTGACTACATGTACTTGCTATACAACCAGTATCATGCGAAAATTGATCTTATTTAATTGTGGTTCCCTCTTTGAATTAATGTTGCCTGTCGACTTTTAGAATAATGTGTCAGTAAGAAATGTATTGCTTGCTCTACAACCAGCATCATGCGAAAATGGATCTTATTTAATTGTAAATCCCTCTTTGAACTTAAGTTGTCAGTCGACTTTTAGAATAATGTGTCAGTAATAAATGTTTTTCTTCAGTTTCACATGTTTTTCTAAGAAAATTTAGTGAAAGATGCAAATGTGTCTTATTTATTTTTTTCTGTGTCTTCAATGTATCTTATTTATATGTGACTGCGTGCTTATTTTTTTTTTCAAGAAATGAAAGATGCAAATGTGTCTTATTTTAATTTTATCCATGTCTTAAATGTCGCTTATTTATATAAGATAAAATGATATACTGCCAGTGTCATGCAAAAAAGGATCTAATTTCTTAATATCCACATTCACGCTTTGTTCTTTTATTAGCACCGTCTTTAATTAGGCTCTATTTAAAGTACAGATTACTGTGAACTTAATAATTGTGCAACGGTGATGTTGATCCATTATCGTTGTTAATTTAAAATGTAGACAACAAGTTAGCAATTAATGAAATCAGTTATTTTGGAAGTAAATCTAATTTTTTCTGTACAGTAGCCAGGTGGATGTGTATTGAGCGGATAAGATAGGGATCACCACAACAAGTTTCTAATACACAGTATAGACTTCCCCTATTATTGTATTTGTTATTTTCCTGATTGGAATAAATAAAGTGTTAAAGATCATTTCATGTGAAAAGCAGGATTTCTGACATAATTTCAATCGTTTTGCTTTTATACACAATTTCATGGAACAATGAATATATTGGCGCGATAGAACACAATTTATAAATCAAGCTGACAGTATAGTATCAGTTTTTAATTATGTGTAATTTAATTCGCATCTCTCCCTTAACTCGTTCAATGACACGTGAACTTATATCAATTATAAAACATCACGTGCATCATTAAAAAAAAATTTTTAATTATGAAAACATATTATATGTTCTACATGGTTTTGTTTAGTTTTTTTTCTCAACCAGAGAGACATTATAAAACATTGTTATATATAAAGCGCTTTACTTTTCTACATTACATACAGATATATCGATTTTTTTGTTAAGTGTACGTGCTTGACATATTTATAAAAAGGCAGTATTTATTTTTGTAATAAAATCGAAAATTGACATTTAATTTGATGCAATCTGCATTGTTTAGCGGCCAAGCGCAGTATTCCGCTCTCGGCGGCCGATGGTGTATTGCAATATATACAATGAAAAGCTGGGTTTCTGACATAATTTCAATCTTTTTGTTGACGCGGAAGTGCTTTTTGGTGGCCAAAAATACTATTGTTCCCTTTATTTAAACCTAAATCAGTATTTTTTTACACTTGAAGGTTTGTACAGCGGGGATTTCGGTACCGGCGCGGGTTTATGTGCTTGTTAAGAATTACCGAAATCCCCGCTAAGAGGCAACATATGCTGATTTATGCTTTGATTAAACATTGATAACTAAATTGCAAAAGTGTATAGCATATTGTAAATAAGGTAGTACGATATCATTTGTTTCATCAGATTTGTTTGGAAAATACTTTCTGAAGACTTATTATTACTATGTCATGTTATATTTACATATACTTTTGTGTAACCAATGTTTTAAATGTACATTTTACCTTTTTTACATTCGTTTACACATTTTTCACATTAATAAACTATTTAATAATGGAAAAAATATTCTAATAAGAGTGTTTAAATGATTAACACTAATATGATTGTGTACAAATCAACATTAATGCAAAGCCAAAACCCAAACATAATGACATATAGACCCTTTAAGGCGTAATATGGGGGATTGGCGTAAACATGGGTGATTTCGGCTCTGGGCGTACGAATGTAGCAGTACCGAAATCCCCGCTAATTATTTTCCAAAAGAAGTAACCGAATGGGAGATAATACATGTCACTGGTTGCTAATGAAAAAAAAACACTATAATAATTTTGTTGACACTTGAAGGTTTGTACAGCAGGATTTCGGTACCGGCGCGCGTTTAAATTCTAGTGTAGAATTACCGAAATCCCCACTGAGAGGCAACTTAATGCTGTCAAGAGTGCTTAATAATTAAAATTAATATCATTTTTTTGCACCTTAACATTCATGTGAAGTCAAAAACCATTCATACCGATGACCTATTGACCCTTTAAGGCGTAAATATGGGGATTTCGGTACTAGGCGGGCGAATGTAGAATTACCGAAATCCCCTTTTCATCATCGCACATTAGTGTAACATAAATTTTAACACAATATATGTAGGGAAACTCATATGATTCGCGTAATGTGAAAATGATTATTATGCTATAATTCGACCACGAAACTTGACGTGACTTAATACCGGACATTATGAAATGGAGCTACGCTGGCCGTATTTGACATAAGACCCATTTTCGCATATTATCTTATCAATGCTTATATGAATTTGATTGCTATAATCTAATGCGTATTCGACACGGAATTATTGTCAAGGTTTTTCATTTTGTCAATATTTATCATAGCAGGGGACATTGCTGACATCAATATGGATACTGTTTTCATTTTCTGTCGAAAATGATATGACTTATTATCAAGATTATTTTATAGTACGGTAGCGTTCTCTAAACAAGTGAGATTTATTTGTACTGGTAAATTGCTCTTATACTCACCATTCGGACTCGACGATCGGCTCGAATAAAAATGTTAGTCGCTTAAAAGTACAAATTCATCATATTGAGCACGATTATTATTATTATTATTATTATTATTATTATTATTATTATTATTATTATTATTATTATATAGCTTTTAGAAACTTATACCTTAAAAAAAATCCAATTGGAAAAAAAATCCCATGGGAAAAAAAATCCCATGGGACAAAAAAATCCCATGGGACAAAAAAATCCCATGGGATTTTTTTATTTTTTTTAAACACGATTTAACGCGTTGAAATCGCGAGAAATGCTCATCATTTGTTAAAAGGTAGTGTTTCTGAAGGTTACATGAATAAATCTCTAAAAATCAGAAAAAAATCCCATGGGATTTTTTTCCCATAAAAAAATGGGATTTTTTTTCTATCAAAGTAAATTGAACGAAAATAAGCACAAATGCTTTAACAATGCTTAAAATCGATAACTAAGCACAAACGAACGTGTTTTATGTTTTTGAAAATCCCATGGGATTTTTTCTCCCATAAAAAAAGCTGGAGAAAAATCCCATGGGAGAAACCAAAATTCCCATGGGATAATGAAAAATCCCATGGGAAAATACAAAATTCCCATGGGAACCCCAACTTTGCAAATAAAGTTCATAGTGAAGAAAACGCATTTAACAAGCAAAAATAACCAATTATTAATCACAAGTTAGACTTTTATCTTATACTTTATCACAAATAAGCAAACCTTCAAGAAAAAGGGTACTTAAGTTTGCGAAATTTCGGTTTCGCAAAGTTTTTCCGGTGGCCGTTTATAGTGATCGTACAAAGCAATAAAGTTCAGACATGTTTTACAAGATATGCCTATATATATATATTTTTTTTTGAAGAGAAAAGAAAGAACAACAGAGGAATAGTTATGAAAAATGATGAGTTGTATAAAGTCGGAAGAAGGCATACTGGACTTGTGTGTTTTGTTGTATATTCACAATGATCTTGTCAGATAGAAAATTTAAAATTAAAAACAATAAACAAAACTATTTTAGAGAGAAAAACTAACATTAGAGTGAAATGTGTATAATTGGACAAAACATTATGAGAATTTAATCCGATTCCATTTTTGTTCAAAGATTTGTAATGTGTCATTACTGAGGGCTATTTCTTTCTCAATCTGGAGTTTTAGTTTAAGACTATGGACAAAGCAATTAAAATTTGGTACTTGTTTTTTGTACTTCATGTTTAAGATAAAATATTTCATCAATATGACCATAAAATTCACAATATTATTACAGTCTAATGATTTCAATGAGTTAATTCCGAAACTTACATTTAAGAAAGATAGTTTAATGTTTAGTTGATGTTGTTCAAGAAAAGATATTAATTGATTCCAAATAGGCTGGATGTGTTTGCACTCCCAAAAAAGATGTTCTATAGTTTCGATGTTTTCACTGCAGAAGTCACACAGATTTGAGTTAGATAATTTGCATTTAAAGAGATATTTATTTGTAGCTATAATTCTATGGATGTATTTATATTGAAAATTTCTCAGCGTGCTTTCAATAGTTGCTTTATATGGCATGGTAAATATGTGTTTCCAATTAAGTTCATTTTCTCCAAAGAGGACTTGCCATTTATTTTGGATTTTGGAGTTTTCTGTAGGGTTTCTAATTTGTATTGTGTAAAATATTTTATTTGTTTTGTTTTTTCTTCCAAGTATTTTTTCTACAAATGTTGTTTGAGTACACGGTGTATTGTTTGTATTGATTTCAGATTTAATATGTATGGGTATGCTTTTGATTAGTGTGTAGTACTTCAGAAAACTATTTGAAGGTATTCCGTATATGTAGCATATATTATCAAAAGATTAGAAATCCCTAATTCTGTAGTCATATAATTGGTCGACATATTTAATGCTTCGTTCAAACCAGTCTTTATAGAAAAAGGTCTTATTGTTTGAAGTTATGTCTTTATTGTTCCATAAAATTGTTTTACTGCTGGTTTGGGTTTCTAAGTTATGAGTGACATCACTCCACGCTGATAGAACATCAGACAAAAATATGTTTTCGTTTGCAATTTCATGTAAGATAGTATTGCTGATGTTACATTCAAAGATTAAGGAGTCACCATATTTTTTTAGGATTTTCTGGTAGAATAATTTCCATTTACTCGTATTGGTATTATCTAGGTATCTTTTAACCCAGCTGCATTTGATTGCATTCAAGAATGAGTCAATGTTCGTTAATTGGATGCCTCCATTTTCTACAGATTGAATTAACTGAGTTCTTTTTATTTTATCAGGCTTACCGTCCCATATGAAATTAAATATTGCTGATTTTATATCGTTAATAACATCATTTGGTGGATTTGGGAGAACTGTTAAAACATATATTAATTTAGGAAGTGCAAACGTTTTCAATACTGTGTTTTTTCCGATAAGTGTAAGTTTACGATGATGCCATGATTTTAAGCAGTTTTTAAAATTCTGTAATTTAGGTAGTATGTTTTTAAGAACTGTATCCTTTTCATTATTTGTGAAAGTAATTCCTAACGTTGTGGCTTCATCGGATGTCCAATTAAATTTCATTTCTTTTTTGTATTGAACATTGCTTTGTTTTAATTTACCTACTCGTAGCACAGTACATTTACTTTTGTTTAGTTTAAGACCCGATGTCATTCCGTAAAGGGTTAGCGACTCTATTAGGTTATGGAAAGAATCGTAATTGTCATTTAAAAAATAAGTTGCATCGTCAGCAAATAGGGATTGTTTGATTTCTTCGTCAGGTTCTAGTGATATGCCTTTTATGTGTTTATTTGATTGGATGTGATGTGATAGATACTCGATGCAAATAATAAATAGCGATGATGAGAGTGGACATCCTTGTCGAACCCCTCGTTCGATGTTAAAACTGTTTGAAAAGAAGCCATTATTAATGATTATACTGTTAATATCGGTATAGAATAGTTTGACCCATTGAATGAGACTTTCACCAAAGTTCATATTTTCTAAGCAAGAGAACACAAATGAATGATCAAGCGAATCGAATGCCTTTTCAAAGTCTGCAAAGAATATTAGACCAGGATTATTTGAATCGTTGAAATAGTTTATGCATTCTTGGATAAGACGAACGTTTTCACCAATGTAACGTCCTTTTATGAAACCAGATTGAGATTTTGAAATGATTGATGGTAATATTTTTTTAATTCTGTTTGTTATACTTTTAGTTGCAATTTTATAATCATTGTTCAGTAAACTAATCGGGCGCCAGTTTGATAAGGATTCTAAGTTTTTTCCGGGTTTTGGAATAAGTGATATAATACCTTGTCTTTGTAGCGTAGTTAAGTTTTAGTTGTTAAATGAATAGTTAAGTGAATTAATTAGATGTGTTTTTATATCATTCCAGAATATTTTATAAAATTCGATTGTGATGCCATCAGATCCTGGGCTTTTGTTATTTTGCATTTCTTTTAGTGCTAATCCACATTCATATTCATTAAGCAATCCGTCGCACAGTTGTGTTTCCTCCTGGTTTAAAGCGTGATGTGTATTTTTAAAAAGGGTGTTATTTTCAACATTTTTTCGTTTATAGAGGGTTTCGAAAAATAAACGTTGTTCTTCTAGTATTTGAATTCTGTTTGTTATATCTTTGCCATTGACTACTAATTTGTGTACAGTTTTTTGTTCACTTCTACGTTTTTCAATGTTTGCGAAATATTTTGTATTTTTTTCATTGTGTTCAACATGCTGTGCACGCGCTCTTAGTATTATTCCATTGAGATGTGTATGATAGATTCCATCTAATATTTGTTTTTTTAATGTTATTTCATTTTCAATGTCGGTGGTATCATTTGTGTTTGTTTGATGCAATTGTTTTTCAAGTGTTTCAATGGTTTTGATGGTTTCGGTTTCAAGTTTGTGTGTTTCTTTTTGTTTAAATGATGTGTATCTAATTGTTGTGTTACGTATATTTCCTTTAATTACTTCCCATAAGGTGTTTGGGTTTGCATCTTTATTATTTTGAACTGTATTTAATATTTCCTGTTTTATTTGTGTTTGATATTGTGTATCTAATAAGATGCTGTTGTTAATTTTAAAGTATCCTGGGCCTCTTTCAGGTTGTATGTTGTGCAGTTTAAGTTCAACTAGAGAGTGGTCAGTCATGAATCCTGGTTTTATGTTACATGTGTCGATTATATTGCAAAGAGATTCAGATATTAAAAAAAAGTCTAATCTACAAAATATTGTTGGTTTTGTGTTTGAGTGCCAGGTGAATTTGCTTTCGTTTGGGTATATTGTACGCCATATATCTATCATATTGTAGTTTTCAATTATGTTATTTAATATGTTTCTATTTTTAGTATGAGTATAAAGGTTTCCATTCTTTTTATCTAATAATGGGTTCAGGACAGTATTGAAATCACCACCGATTATAATATTTTTATCTTGGTTATTAATTATGAAGGATTGTAATGTTTCGTAAAATGTTGAATCGTCTATGTTAGGGCCGTAGACGTTGATTAATGTTATTTGTGTTTCGTGTATTTTGATATCTATACTTGCTTGTCTGCCAATTATTATTTCCTTAAAGTTATCGGTTGTGACCCCTATATTACTTTTTATCAGAAAGGCAATGCCTTGTTTATTAGTATGTTCTCCACTGAGATAGATTTCTCCGTCCCATTCATCTTTTAAGGTTTGTGCTAAAGTATGTGTCAAATGACTTTCTTGTAAAAGGCATATACTATATTTTTTATCGTCTAACCATTTGAAGATTTTAATGCGTTTGTCTTTGCTGTTTAGCCCTTTAACATTTAAAGTACATAATTTAATCATTTAAAAATGTGGAGGGTGATGTTAATGATAGTTTGTGTGTGCTTGTCCAGTTAGTTTCTATCTTAAAACATGTCAAGTTTGTTTCTCTTATAAGACATAGGACGTCCATACATACAAATAAAAATAGGAAACAAAAAATAGGGATACAGAAAGGTGAATATTCCATAGATATGAAGAAGTGAAAAGAAATAATCACAGAAGTGAGAAGAAAACACAATGGACCACTGGTCCAAACTAAAAAACAAACATAATAGACAGAGAAAAACACAAATGTGAAAATGACAATGAATGTAATGGTAGCTTGGCTAAACATTACAAAGATAAAAAGAATAAAAGAACATATGCAATCAGTGGATAGTAAATTTTTTCATTATTTTTCGAACAGTTATGTTGAAATAAAGTATTTTTGTAATATTTTTAAGTGCAGATATCAATCAATATAATGTTATTTAAATTTATTAAGTCGATTTATTTTTAAAATAACAAAAATGTATTAATATTATGCTATTTCATTGTACGCATTTGTTAAATGCAGAAATGAACCAATATCAAGTTAATACGAAATAAATAATTTTGTTTCTATATATAACAAAAAACACACGTAATGAAACACTTTTAGAGTTCGTATGGAAGATTATTGTTAATTTCATGTGATCATAAGATCAATAAAATTAACGTATAATTGCCATTTGCAATTGACTATTTACAAATTATACATGTAATAGTAGCACAAAATCGATAACAGTGGTTATGCGACTGTTGGTTTAAGTTATGTACAATAAGGTAGGCAACACGAGATGTCAATGGTTTAAGTTATGTACAATTAAGTAGGCAACAAGAGATGTCAAAGGTTTGAGTAGTGTACAACTAAGTAGGTAACAAGCGATATCAATGGTTTAAGTTATGTACAAGTAAGCAGGCAACAAGAGATGTCAATCTGAAGCGGTAACAAATAAGATTTTTTTCCAGATATTTTCAGATTAAACATGGAAAAAATATACTTTTTAAAAAAATACTTAAAAGTAAGCAGGCAACAAGAGATGTCATTCAGTAGCGGTAGCAAATAAGATTTTTTTCCAGATATTTTCAGATTAAACATGGAAAAAATATACTTAAATAATCACCTTCAATCCTTGTTTATTTGTAGTATCAGTTTATTTTAATCGGCATGTAGGGGAGGTATATATTTGACAAGCATATTTTTTTAATAATATTGTAACTGATCTATATGAGGAAGAGAATACTTACAAAGACAGTGATATTGAATCAGACAGTGTAGTTGTCTTTTACATCCAAATTTCACTCAACACTTAAAAAAAACTTCATATGAAAGCGAAAATGAAGTAAGAGTTAATATATTATTTAAGAATTGTTACTTATAAAGTGTTAAGTGAAAAATAAAAGGCTGATTTTAGTCCTCCACTGTTTACACCTTCATAAAACAATACAGCTTAAGAATGTTAATGAAGACAAACAGATAATCCTAAGTTCAGCACTTGTAATATCTTCAACAATATATTTTATTTAAATGTATTTATAGCTTGTTTAACATTCACAGATTAGAAAGAAAAATCATGTAATGAAGGTATCTTAGTGGATACATTATTTAGCAATGTGTAACACTGAATGACCATGTATTCAATTAAAAACAGCAATAAATAGTTTTGTTTATATATTAGAACATGTATAAAGACTATTATTGTTATTAAAGATTCCCAATCATGTTCATGTTACATACATACAGTGATGTATCAATATAAAATCATACCGCTACCATGTATATAAAACAGGTATCTGTAGAACAAGACTATTGCCAAGCAATAAAAGTCAATGAAAGTCTCCTACCGTCTCCACCATTGTCAGAAATTTCACCATTTTCAGAATATTTTTTGTTTCCATAGCAACCACAATTTTTGACATAGGAACACAATGAAGTGATGTGCATACTGTCCATATTGCCATCTATCCATGTTCCAAGTTTCATGAAAAAAAAGAACTTTTTAAAGTTATCGCACTATTTCTAGTCTATTTGTTACCATAGCAACCATCATTTTTGACGTAGGAACAAAATGAAATGAAGTGCATAATGTCCATATTGCCATCTATCCATGTTCCAAGTTTCGTGAAAAAATATTCAGAACTTTTAAAGTTATAGCAGGATCCAGAAAAAAGTGACGGACGGACGGACGGAGACAAAACCATTATATTATATGCATATATATTTAAAACTTAATTTAAACGCATGCATATATTGGTGCATCAATATATATTATTGCTACTCTCCTGCATATAAAGTAAGTGCATGTTGGTTTAAATGTGCACAAAGGAGTACTATTTGTTTTAGAAGACACATACAACATTTGTAAGAAGGGTCATTTTTATCTGAAAAAAAACTATAAATTATTTGTTAAATTATGACAGTAGTTTCATAAAATTTGTTATTTTAGTTGTTAAATTGCAGACATAAACTAAACATTTTATTATAACTAGCATACACAAGAATATACAAAAACAGAAGGTTAGCAACTAGGTTATAGTAATAATTACTGAATTGAAAAAAGAGTATTTAATTTTGCATTAAAGTGGCAGACATAAATGAATAGTTCATGTGCATATTAATGAACATCAGCAAACTAAAGTATACACAAAAACAGAAGGTTAGCAGCTATATTATAGTAAAATGTACTGTATGGGAAAACAAGAACATTTAAATAAGCACTAGAGTTGTATTACATGCTATGTACAAAAACACAAACTTGAGCACACTGAAATGAAAATCATATCGTAAGACTTGTGTACATTTTCACATTGAAACAATAATATTTCTAGTGAGCCAGCTTGAAAGGGTCAAAGCCAAAACATAACAAACATGAAAAGGATAGGCAACATCATAGTTCAAAAGCAAACCTCTGTATGGAGAAACCATTTTACATAAAACGCTATATTTAATTATTGATATACTACATGCAGTCGTATTTACGTAGAGAATTAATGATGCATTTGATCAAAGGGACGTAACCGTGATAGAAGAAAACCTTCCAAATCCATGAGCAGAGCCGGAAAATTACGAATATTGATATGAAGAGGTGGTGTTTCATTTTGCTTCCGAGAAAAAACAATGAAATCTCAGAAGGTTTGGTAGTGACTTATACAAAAAAACTAGAAATGTATTTCGAAAACACGTACACATAAATACGACGTATACAATGCGTGTCTTAATTTAATTTGTTGTGCAGTTTGATTTGTTAAAGAACGATTGTTAATTGTTAAATAGTCCACCCCGTAACTCTAAATTAGTCATTTGTTCGCATGAGTAAATAATTTCATGCATTGCTT